>NC_091951.1:152892786-153182786 GCF_031021105.1 Erythrolamprus reginae | reverse complement strand
ACATCGCCATAAAGGCTTCAAGAGTTGTTAATCTAATCCTGCGTAGCTGCTTCTCCGGTAATATCATACTACTAACCAGAGCATACAAAACTTTGGCCAGACCAATCCTTGAATACAGCTCATCTGTCTGGAACCCACACTGCATTTCGGACATAAATACATTAGAAAACGCCCAGAGATACTTTACGAGAAGACTCCACTACTCCACTCGCAACAGAATATCCTACGCAACAAGACATGAAATCCTAGGCTTAGAAAGCTTAGAACTACGTTGCCTTAAACAAGACTTAAGCAAAGCCCACAAAATCATCTGCTACAACATCCTTCCTATCAACACTATTTCACCTTCAACTACAACACTACTTGAGCACACAACAGATACACACTCAAACCGCTCCAAATTCGACTGTAGGAAATACGACTTTAGCAACCGACTAGTTAACGTATGGAACTCACTACCTGACTCTATAGCATCATCACCTAACCCCCAAAACTTTACCCTTAGACTATCCACTGTTGACCTTTCCTGATTCCTAAAAGGTCAGTAAGGGGCGTGCATAAGTGCGTCAGCATGCCTACCATCCCTGTCCTAATGTTTCTCCATTATTAGTACCAATATCATGTATATAAACATTGTTATATCTTTGTATACTACCAATACATACGTGACAAAATAAATAAATAAATATCCCTAAAAAATGTTCACCTACATGGGAGAACATCTCTTGAGGGAGCACAATAGGAAAGAACGAGTTGCCAAACATTCCCCATCAAGCAAACAATTACCTATATTTCTGGAGTTGCCTTTCCACCATTGTTAGATATGCATGGACTAGAGCAGTGATGAAGAACCCTTTCGGCATAGAGTGCCAAAACAAGAGAGTTCACGCACACTGGGGAGCATTAGAAACTGGAAGAGCCATTCCTCAGTGGCGCACCGGGAAATTGAGCTTCTGGTTTAGCACATCGGTCACCTGTTTTTCCGGTTTCTGGCATGCATGCATGCACAAAGATCAGCTGGCATGCTGGAAACCAGACGTTTAACTTCCCAGTGCGCACATGCGCACCAGGGAACTGTTCTTCCAATTTCTGGCACTCCCGCACACGAAAAACCCACCTGGCCAGAACCGTAAGAGGCACAGGTGACGGCTGGCGTGCCCAGAGAGATGGCTCTGTGTGCCATATCTGGCATGTGTGCCATAGATTCGCCATCACGGGACTAGAGAGAAATGAAAATGAAGGAATTTATTTTGTCAGGACCACAGAGGTGGTCCTGACAAAAGGGAGATCATGGATGGTTTTCCTTGAGCTACATCTTTCTGAAGGACGTTGCAAAGTACCCTCTATTTTGAAACATTGTAAAACACCCTTTTCCAACTTGGTGCTGTCCAGATTTGTTTAATTAAAATTACGATTCCCAGGTGGTAGAGAATTGGTGCCTTTGGGATCTCAGGAGAGCACCAGAGATGCAAATTACATCTCTTGAAGCACAGGGTAAGTTTGTCCTACACTATCCTTGTAAGCTTGTTATAACACTAAAGAGGGCGATAAACTGAAAGGGGTAAGCAATGTAAGGAATTGTTAATAAGGATATACTCGATAATACCAGAATATAATATACTGGAATACTAGAATTAGTAGAAACTTGTTATTCTATAAATATTTGATTCCAGTAACACACACACACACACACACAGAGAGAGAGAGAGAGAGAGAGAGAGAGAGAGAGAGAGAGAGAGAGAGAGAGAGAGAGAGAGACCTATAAAAATGCCTTTTGTATTTGTAACACAAATATGCCACACTAAACCTTTACAGGAAGTTATTTGCAGGAAATACACCTATATAAGTCTAACGTGGCATATTTGTGTTACAAATACTAAAGCCATAATATATATGTGTTATAAATAAAAAAGGCATTATGTGTTACAGGAAACAAATATTTATAGAATAACCAGTTACCACTAATTCTAGTACAGTGGTTCTTCTACTTACAAACTTAATTCGTTCCGTGACCAGGTTCTTATGTAGAAAAGTTTGTAAGAAGCAGCAACTTTTCCCATAGCAATCAATGTAAAAGCAAATAATGTGTTTGATTGGGAAAGGCACAGGGAGAGTGGAGGCCCTGTTTCCTCCCAGGAGATTCCTAAAGAGGCCCCATGGAGGCTTCTCCGTGCCTTTTCCCCTTTACAGTTTCGGAGGCTCGGGTTTGTAAATGGAAAATGGTTCTTGAGAAGAGGCAAAAAAATCTTGAACACCCAGTTCTTATCTAGAAAAGTTTGTAAGTAGGTAGAGGTACCACTCTATTCCAGAATATTATATTCTGGTATTATTCAGCATATCCTGATTACCATTTCCCTACACACTTTAAAGATGATTTCCGAAGTATTGCTTTGGACTTCATTCATGCACAAGACTGTTCTGCTATTCATCACCACAGTCTAAGTTTTTCACTCTTCTGCAAACCTGAATAAAACAACCTTAATGCAATGAGTTTGCATTAAGAATTTGGCTTTTTAAAGACGTGGCATTTTTTCTTTCAAGCTCACACAGAACTCTGAAAAAAGCCAGGGCATTTTGATTAGTGGCAGAGAGGAGCTGGGCTTATAGGAGAGCCAAAGCATTTTTCAAAAAATAAATAAATTATAAAGCCTTGTTTAGTCTGTGGCAGTGTTTCTCTACCATGGCAAATTGGGGACCTCAATTCCTAGATTTCTAAGCCAATGTAAAGTCTACACACCTTCAAGTTGTTGCAGTTGAGAAACACAATTCTATAGAGATTGAGCCTTGGTGTTGAGGTTAGAGTACTGCAAGCTACTTCTGCTGATCACCGGCTGCCAACAGTTTGGCAGATCGTATCTCAGTAGGCTCAAGGTTGACTCATCCTTCCATCCTTCCGAGGTGGGTAAAATGAGGACCCGGATTGTTGGGGGCAATATGCTTACTCTCTGCAAAATTGCTTAGAGAGGGCTGTAAAGCACTGTGAAGCGGTATATAAATCTAAATGCTATTGCTATAGTGGGGAAAAAATCAGGGAGGTAAACATGTCCGTTTTTAAATAATATTAATTGGAAAAAGTGCTGCCAGATTCCTGATTTTCTATTAAGTTCTCCACATTGAGTTACCGCCAGGATTGATAGAAGAAGACGGTTGTACTAGAGCAGACAATGAATGACTCCCAGTCACAACGGCCAAAGTAAGATGAAGATGAGATATTGCCATTTGTTTGTTCTTCTCTCTGTTGACTGCTAGTTCTGCTTGCTAAATTAGATCACTGTTGACAGAAGAGAGAGAGAGAGAGAAGACACTTTTTTTAATAAGGAAGCATCAGGGTGGAAAAACATGATTGTCAATATAACCCCAACCGGCCGTATTAATGGGTTTTTGCACCTCATCTTGTAGGTGATGCTGCTTGGAAATTCAGGTGTGGGGAAGACCTGCTTCCTCGTCCAGTTCAAAGATGGAGCCTTCCTCTCTGGGACCTTCATAGCTACTGTCGGGATAGACTTCCGGGTGAGGCCATTATTAATGCTGGAGATAGTTTGCCACAGCAGAGAAGTGTATTGGGCATCCTGCAGTAGACCTTTGAGCAGGGGTGGGCTACTGCCCGGACGGTGGGACGGGGGACGGATGCAGTGGGGTAGCGAAAATGGAGCCCCACCCCAGAGCACCCAATTTGCACTGAAAGATGTTGAAAGAAAATACAGGGCGTCCTGCTTAAGCCACCCCCACAGTGTGGTAATAAAAATTTTGGTAGCCCTTCACTACCTTTGAACTGCAGCACAATGCAGGCTGAAGAACATTACATGGATGCAAACATTTGTCATGTCTGGTTTTGATCTTTCAGGAGTCCAGTAGATGGAGACCAAGGGGCCTCGTTCTATTCTTGTGTGCTGCAGTTGTAGTAAAAAAACCAAACAAACCCAAATGGTATTTTGTGCAATCTATCAAATGGAACAACTTGCCACTCAGAGTTGTTGGTGTTCCATCGCTGGAGGTTTTAAGAAATGATTGGACAGCCATTTGTCTGGGATGGTGCAAAGCAGGAGACACCAACCCCCCAAGTTGCAGCCCAGTGTGACCCATTTGGAACCAGGCCATGGAAAGCCACGGGGGAATGTGTGCATCCATGCATAGCCCCACTTGTTTGACCAGTGAGTGAATATGTGTATGAAGCTCCATTTGAGCGACCGGCAGGCGCACATCCCTGCCACTTGTGCAAATGGAGCTGCACGCACACACTCACATGGAAAAATTCCCTTTCCTCACCCACTCCTACAGGTCTGCAGAGCCAAAAAGGTTGGGGACCACTGGTATCAGAGCTCCTGCCTTGGGCAGTGGTTAGAATAGAACACCTCCGTGGTCTCTTCCTGCCCTGTGATTCCATTATTCTCCAGATAGGTGGGGTCCACAGTCAGCGGGGTTGATCTCCGTCCATTCAAGTAAGGAAATTCAATGGTTGATTCTATCCTCTCTTCCTCCTTCATTTACACACACACACACACATTTTCAGAGCTGCTGGGAGTCCTAGATCAGAGGTAGGCAAAGTTGGCTCTTCTATGATATGTAGATTTCAACTTCCAGAATTCCTGAGCTAGCGTAATTCATAGAATTATAGAAGTCATAGAAGAGCCAATTTTGCCTCCGCATGTCCTAGATGGAAGATTTCTGTCACCTTCTCTAATAGAACTTCTGTCATTTTTGGGATGGACTGATTCTCCCTTGGATGACAGTTTGGGAAAAGCTATGAAAGCCTCTCTCTCCCACAAACTGCAGTCTCAATCTGAGCTACTCAGGTCAGAAATCAAGCAGGTGAATTGCTGGTAGACCATTAACACTCTGTCAGATATGGGCTATCGGAATTTGTGACTGGAGGTGTATGTCTGATCAGGAACAAGGGACAGCAAAGGGACACACACACGCAAGGAATCGGTTTGGTTCTTGTTCCCATTGAAAAGCCCTGCCCCTATCATGAATCCCTGGGTTGTTATGCCCAGGTATCCAGGAACACAAAAGGAAAATTACAATGATGTCACATCATCACATAATTATACAGTATAGAAACATAGAAACATAGAAGACTGACGGCAGAAAAAGACCTCATGGTCCATCTAGTCTGCCCTTATACTATTTTCTGTATTTTATCTTAGGATGGATATATGTTTATCCCAGGCATGTTTAAATTCAGTTACTGTGGATTTACCAACCACGTCTGCTGGAAGTTTGTTCCAAGGATCTACTACTCTTTCAGTAAAATAATATTTCCTCACATTGCTTTTGATCTTTTCCCCAACTAACATGTCAGACATGTTGTGTGCCTCACGCTAGAACTACAGAGGTGCTATTTCATTTAGAACTGTAAATTGCACCTTGAAAATGACATTTTGTTGCCACTTTTGGATGGAAATCAATGCTACAGGATTTTAAATAGCTTTTTCAGTATCTTTATTCAGATCTATAGTCATTAAAGGTATGGAGGGCTAATAAAAATTGCATTCACTGTTTTTTATGCTGCTAATGTACAGTGTTATTAACTTTATCTTACCAGCATGTAAGCTATTTTTCAGATGTTCCTCCCATTATTGGGTTAATTAATAGAGCACGCCTGTTACAGGATAGTTCTAGCCCAGACCTGGGCAAGGGGTGGCCCGCCCGCTGCCTGTGACCAGTCCGTGGAGGTCGGGGTCCGCTCCAGTGCAAGGATGAAAGAGCTCACCACATCTGCCGGGACTCCACCAGTTCCTGCTTTCCTGATGAATCATGAAGAAAGCAGGAACCGGAGGAGTCCCGGCAGACACAGTGAGCTCTTTCGTCCTCGCACTGAAGCAGACCCGACCTCCTACCAAGAGTGCCCAAGCACAGAAACCACGCAAACACTCCAGCGCAGTGACTGTGGTGCACCGTGTTGCTGTAAAGCAAACAATTAGGGGTCTGTAGAGTGGGTCTGGGTGTTTAGGTCAGGCCAGGGTCTGGGTCTTTACAGTATTGGGCAGAACTGAGTTAATTATATTAGTCCGGCCCTCTAAAACCATCCCAATTTCTCATGCGGCCCCATGGCAAAATTAATTGCCCGCCCCTGTTCTAGCCTATTGTCCTTTTTGGGTTTTTAAAAATCCAAAATTGTATTCTTTACACGCTTTCTTACACCAACATCCCCTCACTATTAAGAATCCATTCATATGTAAAGCTTTTATTAAAAATTGTTCCTGTACTGTCTCGGCTCAGCTGTTCAAATCTGTTCAAATCTTGTTTCCAGGCATTTAAAAAACTCGTGTAATTAAACAGGATCTATTAACAAGTCCTGGCATACATTGTAAGGACCCTCCAGAGAATTCTTTTTTGTTTAAGGTCGGCACTTCCAGCAGGCTGCACGAATCCCAGCGACCAGTTAGGTCCCACAGAGTGGGTCTCCTCCGGGTCCCGTCAACTAAACAATGCCGCTTGGCGGGACCCAGGGGAAGAGCCTTCTCTGTGGCGGCCCCGGCCCTCTGGAACCAACTCCCCCCAGAAATTTGAATTGCCCCCACCCTCCTTGCCTTTCGTAAGCTACTTAAAACCCACCTCTGCCGCCAGGCATGGGGGAATTGAGATACTCTTTCCGCCTAGGCCTTTACAATTTTATGCATGGTATGTCGGTATGTATGTTTGGTTTTTATATTAATGGGTTTTTAATCATTTTTAGTATTGGATTATTATTGTACACTGTCTTGTTATTGCTGTTAACCGCCCCGAGTCTCCGGAGAGGGGCGGTATACAAACAAACAAACAAACAAACAAACAAATAAATAAATAAATAAACTTAATTTAATTTAATTTAATTTTAAATAGATAGATAGATAGATAGATAGATAGATAGATAGATAGATAGATAGATAGATAGATAGATAGATAATGGAGAGAAGTTTCCTGAGGATGGGCTCCAGCATGAGTTCAAAAGGTTAGAACATTGATGGCACACCTTTTTTTTCCCTCGGGTGCCAAAAGAGCGTGTGTGCATGTTATCACGCATGCACGAGTGCCTGCACCCATAATTCAATGCCTGGGGAGGGCGAAAACAACCCCCGCAGAGGCCCTTTGGAGGTCAGAAATGGCCTGTTTCTCAACTTCTGATGGGCCCAGTAGGCTTGTGTTTTGCCCTCTTCAAGCTCCAAAGGCTTCCCTGGAGCCGGGAGAGGGTAAAAATGTCCCCCCATTCCCCGGAAGCTCTCTGGAAGCCAAAAACACCCTCCCAGAGCCTCTGTGCGAGCTAAAAATCAGCTGGCCAGCACACACATGCATGTTGGAGCTGAGCTACGGCAATGGCTCGCGTACCAGCGGATATGGCTCCACAAGCCACCTGTGGCATCCGAGCCATAGTTTCACCATCACTGGCTTAGAAGATTAAATCTCTGGTCCCAGTGACTGACCCAGATTGGATCCTATCTTCATCTCTTGTAATTTTATTATGAAGCTTTTAAATTCTGGAAGAATTTAAATAAACTTGATTAAATAAACTTTATTTTAAAAAAGCACATTCAAAACATTTTAAATGTATTTGTTACATATCTTTGATGGTTAGAATTAAAAAATAATATGGTGCAAGCATTACTTCCATTCTTCCTTTTGCAATTAATTATTATTATTATTTATTAGATTTGTATGCCGCTCCTCTCTGTAGACTCGGGGCAGCTCACAGCAATGATAAAAACAGTATACAATGACAAATCTAATAGTTAGAATCTAAAATTACTATAATACATTTTAAAAAGTCTAAAAAACCAGAAACCCCAATATATAAAAAACATATATACAGTCACATCATACAAAAAAAACCTACATAGGCAGGGGGAGATGTTTCAGTTCCCCCACGCTTGACGACAGAGGTGGGTTTTAAGGAGTTTACGAAAGGCAAGGAGGGTGGGGGCAGTTCTAATCTCTGGAGGGAGCTGATTCTAGAGGGTCGGAGCCGCCACAGAGAAGGCTCTTCCTCTGGGTCCTGCCAAACGACATTGTTTAGTTGACAGGACCCGGAGGAGATCAATTCTGTGGGACCTAACCGGTCGCTGGGATTCATGCGGCAGAAGATGGTCTCGTGGATATTTAAACCAATGATAGCTCAACACTGGAATTTTTTGGTCAAGTTCTTGGTTCAGAGTAGTAACATACAGAATGGTAACAGTCTAGTTAATTGTTGTGTTTTAAAAGATCTCTAAAATATATTATATACATAACTTGGATATCTTTTCCCAAGGATTAGTATGCATTTCTTTGTTATTTATTTATTTATTTGATTTATGTGAGTGATATAGTCAATTAAAATTATTTCAATATGTGGGAAACATGATAAACTCACAATGGAATGTCAGATATGTACTGTGCGTAGATAAGTAAAATTTTTATTTGATGAATTAAAGAGAAAAAATGTGGGTACTGAATTATATGTTACAACTAGGTAATGTGCAGTATGTATTGTCTTTCCCATGCTTAGTTTTCTGAGACTATTCAAAACAACCTATTTGGTCATGATATTAACAGTGTGGACAATCTAAATTAAGCTGACTTCCTCCAAATGGGCAAGTTCTGGAATTTCTAGTTTATACAGCCAATGATAGCTCCAATTCATCTGGAGAAGACTATTGGGGAAAGACCTAGGGGTCCTGGGAGATTGTTCATAATAGGTTAAGAAGAATATTGGATATAAATTGTAATATTAGGCACTGGGCATTTTAAAGCAAAGCAATAAATAATTTGAAGCTATCCTTCTCTGGGCTCCAAAATAATGTTTGGGTTCTGGTTGCGCTGAATCAAACCAAACTTTTCCATACCATGTCAAATTCCTATCAAGCACATTGTTTCCCTTTCCTCCCTAAATTATATCAGGTAGCTACATGTGTACTATATTACAGTGTTCCCTCGATTTTCGCGGGTTCAAACTTCGCGAATAGCCTATACCACGGTTTAAAAAAAAATATTAATTAAAAAATACTTCACAATTTTTTTTCTATACCACGGTTTTTCCCGCCCGATGATGTCATACGTCATCGCCAAACTAATAATTTTTGCAAAAAATAAAATAAAATTGTTAATAAATATATTTATAAATATCAGGATCATTAAGTGTTTTATTCAATGGTGAGTACCAGTAATAATGGTGAGTAAATGGTTGTTAAGGGAATGGGAAATGGTAATTTAGGGGTTTAAAGTGTTAAGGGAAGGCTTGTCATACTGTCCATAGCCAAAAATGGTGTATTTACTTCCGCATCTCTACTTTGCAGAAATTCGACTTTCACGGGCGGTCTCAGAACGCATCCCCTGCGAAAATCGAGGGAACACTGTATAGTGAGATATATGACAGCCCTTCGAGGTTGTCCGGACATAAGCACAAACCATGAGTAGTAGCGCTAACTTTATTGTAAGGTTATAGTAACAGAATCTTGCAAATTTGCCTTCCTTCACTTTTATTTTCCCCAAAAGTAGGAAGGTCCCTTCTGATATAGTTCCCATGCTCCCTTTCCTTTTTTTCCCTCCATAATTGCTCCAGAATTTAAAGAACATAATATACAGAACCTTTTGTGTTCCTGGGCATTTTAAAGCCTTCCTCATTGAATTTTGTTAACGCAAAGTATCTCCACGCTCATGTGGAAAGACACCTAGGGGAAGTTTTTGAAGCAGCCACATGAGACTTGCAAACAATGCATCGATGCATCTGCTTCAACTGCTTGCAATCTTTATAGGGTGGAAAAAGTTGATCGACACAAATCTTGAACTACAAAGAAACTGAACGAACAAACCCTTAAACCACTGATACATGTTGGCACTAGCAACTACGTCAAACACATATGGATAAAATTTCAGGGAAAACTACAGCACCTATATGTTTAAACCACAGGCCCCAAAGTACTGAAGCCCCAGCTCTAACGCTGGCCCTCTACACTCTTATTACTACTAATTTTCTATCCTTCCTCCTCCTATATCTCTTCCCCTTCTTCCCCAATTCCCCTCCCTTTCTTCTTTTCTTCTTCCCCACTTAAGCGTTACTGTATAAGTAAATTATAATAGTTAGAATGTACATTTACTTCTGCATCTCTACTTCGCGGAAATTTGACTTTCGCGGGCAGTCTCGGAACGCATCCCCCACGGAAATCGAGGGAACACTGTATATATATTCCCTTTACTTTTCTGTACCCTGTTTTTAATGTATATATTCAATAAACATATTATTAAAAATATATATATAGGGTGGAAAAAGTTAAAGAGGAGGAAATAACAGTGCCTTTCATTTTATTTCCCAAACAATCATCTTACGAGTTGCAATTTGCTGAGAGAAAGTGATGTGGTCCAAAGTTCCTCACAGGGTTCCATAACAGAGCATTTCTCCTGGTCTTCCTGGACCACATTCGTTATTCACTGTATGTTGCACTTGTTCTAAATAACTTGTCTTGGCCTCGTTATTGTAATCGCTGTCTGGGCTGGGAAACACAATTCCTTGAATACAGTAGTGAGAACTTACAGAAGAAGGTGGCTCTCCCTTGTCACTGTTTTAATAGCTTTGGATTTTGATTGTGGATTTCATAGCAAAAGACATTGTTGCCCAGTCTTCTCTAACTGATTCCTTTGTCTCTTTCAGTGTAGAACAAAAATCATGTTGGTTTAGTACAGCAAAAGCACGTTTGGCCCTTTAAAGCCTTAAAAACTGTAACTGTATAAGCATCATATTCCACTGATCCATGAATACCTGTAGATCTAAGTTGCCACAAATGTTTAAATGCTTATATCCTAAGATTTATATTAATATTGCTTCTTCATTGCTTATTTGACCCCTATGACAATCATTAAGTGTTGTACCACGATTCTTGACAAATGTATATTTTATTTTATGTACGCTGAGAGCATATGCACCAAGACAAATTCCTTGTGTGTCCAATCACACTTGGCCAATACAAAAAAAAATTCTATTCTATTCTATTCTATGTAGTACCAAAAGTTGTGCCAATTTCTTTGTGCAGTGAATGATGGAAAAAAAAAGAACGATGACCACTCAGTAATCTATAGAATATTATTTGCTTTTAGTGCAGTCATTATTACTTCAGTCCAGAGTTGACAAAATATATATGTGGAAGAAATTTAAGGAATTTTAGTTGTACCAATAATTGCTGATAACCAGCTTAACAAGCATTATCTTAGCAGATAAGGTTGCTTTTCATGCAATCTCAGTAAATTTGATACTTTTGATCCCCAAATTTCAGGCAGAGTGACAACTACACTGCTCAAAAAAATAAAGGGAACACTCAAATAACACATCCTAGATCTGAATGAATGAAATATTCTCATTGAATACTTTGTTCTGTATAAAGCTGAATGTGCACAACAGCGTGTGAAATTGATTGTCAATCAGTGTTGCTTCCTAACTGGACAGTTTGATTTCACAGATGTTTGATTTACTTGGAGTTATATTGTGTTGTTTAAGTGTTCCCTTTATTTTTTCCCTTTATCAGATACGCTTCTTACAGTTCTAAAATCTCAGTGCACCAATTGTGCCAGCAATATGCATGAAGCTTCATGTCTATCGGGGTGGATTCCAACTTACCTCGCTGCCGTTTCACTCCCTCCCATGCCACCTGGGCGCACATGTGCTTTGCGCATATGCGCAGTAACAAAAAATCTGGGGGAAAACCAAAACAACCCCCCCCCCAAAAAAAGATGGCAACTACATGCACAGTGCCTGAACTCGGCTTCTGCGCATGCTCATAAGGAGAAAAAAAAGATGGCACCAACCGATCTGGTTCGTTGACATTGTGATATCATCGGTGGGTCGCTATCAGTCCGAACTGGGAGAAACCCACCTCCGATGTCTATGGAGATTCTCAGTCATCCAGGTCATGGTTGCCCCAAAGGTGCTTTCTTTTTTTCTCTCCCTCCAAGAGGCAACTGGACTTTCTGGTTTTTCTTTGAATATATTTTGCTTCCCATCCAAGAAGCTTCGATGAGAAGCAAAATGTCTTCAAAGAAAAACCAGAAAGTCCTGCCACCTGTTGTGGGGGGTGGGGGGAGAGCACCTTTGCAACAGGCATGAAGCTTGTTACGTTCTAGCGACTAGTGAATGTTCCATGGAATTTTAAACTGGACGCTCTAGGAAATATGATAAATAAAACAAACAAACAAATAATGAGAAAGGAACTTAGCTGCTTTTTTCCTCACAGGTGATCTAAAAAGCTCAAAAGCTGAATGCAGAGTTCTTCTTGTTAATTTGTTGTTCATAATAAATGTGGGGTCTTTTTGTGTCTTACAGAATAAAGTGGTAATGGTGGATGATGTAAAAGTGAAACTGCAGGTAGGTTGATTGATACACCAAAGTTGCATTTTCTAACTACCCTTGCTCTGCTTTTTTTTAAAATTCTGCAAAAGTTCTCCTGTATATTCAGTTGCTGTGAGACAAGCCGTTTTTCTCCATTCAAGGCTTCAGCTGTTACATTTCCGCTTGGCACGTGGAAGTAAAAGCCATAGATGTGGCTGGCTTCCAAAGAAATCCTGCTTTCCAACAAAGCATTCTCTGTATTGGCTCCTTGCTAATCCCATGGGGCAAAATCAGCCCTGAATCCAAATTGAAATGGAAACAGGAAATCCGTGTCATCCAAGAGTCCTTGAAATTATTTGGTAGCTCGGCACCTTTTAGGGGGTGGGAAGAGTTCATGGATGTACTCAAATTGTCTGAAAATTTCCCTATACAAGATTGTGTTTTTTCAGAGATAATATATATGATTTTGTTTAATCTCTTGTGAGTCTCATCCTCATCATTCAGTTCATGTTTATCTTTCTTTTATCAGATAACCAACCTATTATTCATGAGATTTACTTAAGTATTTTGTAGCATTATAGGATTGCCCAATGCCAGACGATTTGGGGGCAATGTACATCATTAAAAACAACAGAAATCAAAATAAGAACAATGCACTGTATATTTTGGAACAAAACCAATGCAGAAATTCTGCAAAAATTCTGAAAGCCTGCTTCCTGAATCCCATCAGGGGATTAAATTTAATAGCAACTGGACCATGCACATTTTGTTTCATTATGTCTATCTATCCATCCGTATTTATCTGTCTGTCTGTCTGTCTGTCTGTCTGTCTGTCTGTCTGTCTGTCTGTCTATCCACCCATCTATCCATATAGCTATATCTATGTCTGTCTGTCTGTCTGTCTGTCTATCCATCCATCCATCTATCCCTCCATCCATCTAATTATTTGCCACCCATCTCACAGTTCAAGTCAGAGTGATAGAGAGCAGGGAGAAACTATTACAGATGGGTTACTCCTTGTATAGCCATGATAGTGACCAGCCTCTTGTGTTTTTCTGTGAAACAGGCCATGTTTCCAGATCTGTAACTTCTAAAACATTTTTTTTCCTAAATTAAATTCAATGTGTTGCATAGCCCTAGTTATACTTCATATGAACCATTTCATATATTATTACTGGTGGTGTGTGTCTGAGAATGTGACCATTATTTATTTGCAAATTTCTGGAATCTCCCACCCCACCACCCCAAAAAATCCTGGTGGATTCATGAGACAGTTGTATTTAAGTCTTTTACATTTGCATCATCACTTCTGTATGCTGAATTGAATTCTGTAATGCTATCACACAATTCATTTGTATTCTCTTATTTAGGGAAAAAAACTATCTTGAATCTAATACATAATTCAGAGAACTTACCCAAGATTATCATTTTGCAGTGTACTGTCTCTGAATTTTAGTTGCAGTAATATTTGTTTCCCAGCTGGGCTTCTCTAATGGAATGCAATGAGGACTGTTCCCTTGGTTTTCTGTCTTTGCCTTATTGCAGATTTGGGACACAGCCGGTCAGGAAAGGTTCCGGAGTGTAACACACGCATACTATCGTGATGCACAAGGTTGGTCCTCTAGAATGCTGCCTTCATCTCAGATTGAAACAGAGTTGGGGTGATAAGTGGAGTAGCTCTTTCATTGCTCAGATCTAACAGCAAGTGTTTGATATATTGTTCTGTATTTTATATGTACAACAGTCTATATTGTTCGATATATCAGCAGTGGGCAATATTTTGAGTTCAGAATGGTCTTTTGGACTGTTCCAAGCTTAAAATTGCCCAGGTTCGCCTGGTGTACCAGTTGGGACCCTATCTGGACCCAGAAGTTCTACGCATAGTCGCTCAGGCTCTCATCATTTCCTGTCTTGATTATTGCAACACGTTCTACATGGGGCTACCCTCGAAGAGTGTTCGGAGACTCCAAATGGTCCAGAATGCAGCCACGTGAGCTGTCATGGGGGTACTTCGGTACACCCATATAGCACCTATATTTTGCGAGCTGCACTGGCTCCCTGTTAGTCTCCAGGCACAATTCAAGGCGTTGATTATCACCTATAAAGCCCTATATGGCTCAGGGCCAGATTATTTATGAGACCGTGTCCTGCCATATACCTCCCAGAGACCAAAAAGAGCAGAGTCAACCTCCTCCAGGTCCCGTCAGCTAAACAATGCAGGTTGGCGGGACCGCGGGGGAGGGCCTTCTCTGTTGCTACCCCGACTTTATGGAATCAACTCCCCCCCCGAGGTCCGTACAGTCCCCACCCTGCTGGCTTTTCGTAAGGCCACAAAGACTTGGCTATGCTGGCGGGCCTGGGGGCCCTAAATCAACCACTAGATTATCTATGTGTCTGAATTGGTATGCATGATTATTATGTATACTGTTGAATTGTCTTAAGTTTTAATTAGGATTTTAGAAATTAGTTTTTTTCTTGACTTCTTTTTATTGTAGCTGTTATTTGTGATTTTATACTGTTGTAAGCCACCCTGAGTCATAGAAGTCAAATTAAATAAATAAGTAAGTAAGTACGTAAGTAAGTAAATGAATGAATGAATGAATGAATAAATAAATAAATAAATAAATGAATGAATAAATGTGTGTGTAAAGTAAGGTTTGTTAAGAGCAAGAACAAACCTACTATGAATATGTCAATGGAATGTTTTAAGGGGATTATTTTGTATCAAGCTCAAAACAAAAGGGATTTTCTGTTTTGTCTCCATCCAACTATATTTATGACATAGCTCATCTCTTTCCCTTCCTCTTTGTTATCTTCCCTGAAATGCATGACAATTGAAATCTGATGCATCTCATAGGCACTATGTTGAAATGGCTGGTATGGCTATGAGTTTGCGGAGAAGGGCGGCATATAAATCCAATAAATCTAATCTAAATCTAATCTAATCTATTGATTGATTGATTGATTGATTGATTGATTGATTGGATTTGTATGCCGCCCCTCTCCGTGGACTCGGGGCGGCTAACAACAATGGTAAAAACAGCATGGACAACATTAGATTTAAAATGCACAGTTTTCCATCACATTATGTTGAGCAAGGGTGGGAATGTGCCTGTGGATTGAGACTGCCAACAGATTTACATAATCGAAGATCAGGATAGAGAGATCCATAGTTTGAATGGACCTGTATGGCTGCATTTGTTCTCGATAGCTTGATAATTTAAAAAAAATTACAAAATAATCAAACAACACATATTTCTCTTTCTTTTCCAGCTCTCCTGCTCCTTTACGATATCACCAGTAAAGTCTCCTTTGACAGTATTCGGGTGGGTATTTCATGCCTACGGTACTGTTGATTCAAGAGGGACCCCCAGCCTTTGCCCACACAGGAGTCAAATAGCAAGCTAAAGTTGTATTCTGATTAGTAAACACATCCTGGTTTGAAGTGTTCTCCTGTCTCAGTTTCTAAGTGCCCTGGGTAGTACAGGAATTAGCAAAGAGACAAAAAGGATCACCTGCCCTTGAAAAGCCAAGAATTTTAAAAGATGGGTATTAAATATTTTTAATAACTCAGTTCTGATAGGAGGCGCAATGGCTTAGAAGTTAAACCCACTGGGCTAAACACTCAGCTGAAAATCTAACAGCCCTGGTTTGAGATCTGAGCCTTGTGCTATGGAGTGAGCTCCCATTACTTGCTCCAGCTCCTACCAGCCTAGTAGTTCAATAGCATCCAAATGTGACTACATAAATAGGTATCATTTTAGTGGGAAGGTACCCGTGTTCCATGTGCCTCACATATGGTCCTGCTGGCCACATGACCATAGAAATGTCTTTGGACAATACTGGCTCCCTAGTTAAGAAAAGGAGATGAGCACCTCCTCCTAGAGTCAGATACAACTGTACAGAGGAAACTTTTACCTTTTTGTAGTACAGTACTGATATACATTTTATTTGGGTAGGAATAGGTGCTATATCCCTTGTTTCATACTACATGGTTTAGGATCAGATTATCTTCAGGACCGCTTTCTGCCGCATACCTCTCCCAATGACCAGTAAGAATCCACAGGGGTGGCCTTCTCTGGGTCCTGTCAGCCAAAAGCAGTGGGCTCAATTGCTGTGTGCTAAAGACAAATAAGCAGCAGGACAGGACAAGTGAACTCGGTCCAGTCTTGATGTTCGGTGTTCCTTCTCAGCTACGTTTCATCTCATCACATTCAACATTCCCTTGCAGGCTTGGCTCACAGAAATCCATGAATATGCCCACAAGGATGTGGTTATTATGCTTCTGGGTAACAAGGTATGTAATTTTGATTGATAATACAAATTTATGCTGCCTTGAAGACACTCTCCAACTTTTTTCGGGCTCTTAATGGTCTCACTGTGAGAAATGTTTAGTTAATCATAGCATGCTTCACATACTTCTCTGTTGTGATCAGCTCATAACCCAAGTTTGAGGAACCTGGATCTTCCCAATATTAGTGGGCTAATTCAAGTCAGCATAGCTAATAACCGAGTCCCAGGAGAAGGGTGGCATGTAGCCTAGAGCAGTTATTTTCAACCTTTTTTGAGCTGCGGCACATTTTTTATATTTACAAAATCCTGAGGCACACCACCAACCAAAATGACACTCTAAGACACCCTCCTCTCTTTTTCCATCCTTCTCTCCCCGCCCCACACAAGTGTGTGTGTGTGTTTATACACACTCTTGAACCATTTCCAAAAACAGGTAAGGGCTGGGGTTTTTTCCTCTCTTATTCTTTCCAAAAACAGGTGAAGGCTGGGGATTTTTTTCTCTTATTTTTTGGGTGCTTTTTATCATGTGCTTTAAATCAAGAGTCAGTTCTCTCTCTCTTTTGTTTCTCTCTCTTACCTCTCATTCCGCTGCAGCTCCTGGAAAACTAGGAAGGCGCAAAGAAGGAAGCTCAGTTTCCGGTCTCACAACTTTTTGCTCTTTGCGTCCTCAGCAAAAAGTCGCAAGACTGGAAGCTGAGCTTCCTTCTTTTCAACACTGGTTGAAAAACACTGGCCTAGAGGATAATTCTCTGCCTTACAAAGCAAAGGTTGCAAGTTCAAGTCCCAGTGGGTAGGGCTAGCTGATGAGACCAAAATACGGCCAAAATAGATCTATCCTAGTCTCGTTTAATTTTCAAATTCAGCAAAAAAAAACATGTGACATATATATATATAAAATAAAATAAAATAAAATAATTTTATTTTATTTATTCGATTTTTATGCCGCCCTTCTCCTTAGATTCAGGGCGGCTTACAACATGTTAGCAATAGCACTTTTTTAAACAGAGCTAGGCTATTGCCCCCACAATCCGGGTCCTCATTTTACCCACCTCGGAAGGATGGAAGGCTGAGTCAAACTTGAGCCGGTGATGAGATTTGAACCGCTGACCTTCAGATCTACAAGTCAGCTTCAGTGGCCTGCAGTACAGCACTCTACCTGCTGCGCCACCCCCGGCTCAAACAAACAAACAAACAAACAAACAAACAAATAAATCTGATTAAATGGTTTATATTTTTGCAACATTTGGAGAGTCATAAATTCCTCCAAATGGGAATTTTTCATCCCATTTTTGCTTTATGGTTAATGAATGAAGATGCTTCCTACTGTTGGGTACATTATGAGTTTCCTTGGGACTGCTATTTATTTCTCAGTTGCTTTGCATGTTATAGTCCCCAACTTTTCAGTAGATCAGATGCAGTTTTCTAACCTTGCTGAGAATTATATATTTACAAATAAATATTATCTCTATGCTTTCATGGCACTGTAAGCCACCTAGAGTCACTTTGGATAGTGAGACAAATGGTATATAAAGCTAATTAACAATAGTTCTTCAGTAGGTCTGTGCAGTCTTTCAACAATGTGATTTTGGATGCAGTTCTTGAAAGCTGCAAAGTAGCATCTTAGCTCACCTGTTGGGAGGCTTCACTGGTGACATTTTCCTTGGAAGAATTGTTGGAAAGTAGCTTATGGAATGATTTGCAGAGGCTTATTCCAAACCATTAATAGAAGATTATTGTGCATAATATTTCTAGAAGACATGGGATTTAAAAAAAAAACAGTTTTCAACCAATAGAGCCAAACAGGTATGAAATATAAGACTCCTGGGACATTTTTTTTTCTCAGACCAAATATATCCAGGCTGCATGAATCCCAGCGACCAGTTAGGTCCCACAGAGTGGATCTTCTCTGGGTCCCGTCAACTAAGCAATGTCGCCTGGCGGGACCCAGGGGAAGAGCCTTCTCTGTGGCGGCCCCAGCCCTCTGGAACCAACTCCCCCCAGAGATTAGAACGGCCCCCACCCTCCTTGCCTTTCGTAAACAACTTAAAACCCACCTCTGCCACCAGGCATGGGGGAATTGAGATCCTCTTTCCCCCTAGGCCTTTACAATTCTATGCATGGTACGTATGTATGTATGTTTGGTTTTTATATGAATTGATTTTTAATCATCAATACCAAATTACTATTGTACACTGTTTTATTGTGGCTGTTAGCCGCCCCGAGTCTCTGGAGAGGGGCGGCATACAAATCCAATAAATAAATAAATAAATAAATAATTACGCAGGATGATATTAGATTATGATCTGAAGAAGATGGTTCCAAGACTAGTGGGACAGATAACATCAAAGCAAACTTACTAACTCTTGGACTACTGGATGAGCACTTCAGGGAAACAACAGTTCTTGGGCTTTTCCAGGATTCCCTGGAGCTCCCTTTTTGGATGGCCAACTAAGTTAAGGGTCATCAAACTCCTTCAAGCACCAGCTCAGCAAAACATGTTCCACTAAGACATCTTTATTTCATTCAGATGATGTGTCCTCCAGCTCTCCAAGAGCCAGTTTGGCCTAGTGATTTAAGACACCATGTTAGAAACCAGGAGATTGTGAATTCTAGTCCTGCTTGTCTACAGCATGTGGGGTAGCTGGTGACTTTGGGCCAGTCACTGTCTCTTGGCCCTACTCACCTGACAGAGTGGTTCTGGGGCAGGGAGGAAGAGGAGGAGGAAGAGGAGGAGGAGGAAAGTATATTGAACTGGTTTGTCATCTTATTTTCAAAATATAATCAAAGCAACACAAAATAAAAGCCCTAAAATAACTGATTTACCTTTTCTATCATTTTGAATTTTCATGAAAACCTACAGAATGGTTTTTGACACCTATTATTCAACAGCACTCTGCCCTTCCTCTCGTTTCAAGAAACTGAGAACCTTATGCCCATGATTGGGAAATAGAGCTTAGGTTTGGCTTATTTGAAAGAGGCTTAGCTGAATGTATTTACACACGGATACATGCACAAAGCACGTTGGTTTTCTGAGTGTACCATTTTATTTTCACTCTGCTCTGCTTTAAATTATGAAGTCTCCCAAACAAATGGCTCCTTCCCCCCACCCCCACTTTTTTTTCCCATTAAAAGAAGTGACAGCTCCAGTTAGATATAAGGACATAAGCCTTAATTATCTCACTCCAGGAGACCAAAGGTCATTTCACACAACTCCTGCGTTGTGTCAGAGAGTCAGTGCATTTCACCTCATTTGCTCTGAAAAGACAATGTGCAAATGCTGGTGTTAAAAGCCATCACCCATGGTTTATATAAGACAAAATGGGGGGGGGGGGGGGGGAAGAAGAGTTTTAAAAACTGCTAGCAAAATCCTCCCCAATCATTAGCTACTCTGAGGCTAGATGTAATGAAAAAGTGTTGGATGCAGATCTCAAACTTCGCAGTCTGTAGGGTTCCCAAATGCTGTTGGCATCGTAACTCTTTTTTTAAAATTGCCAAACCACACCCCAGGAGACAAGGGCATGATGCTGAGGAAGCATCCCTTCAGGAGGGAAGTGTTTTTAATAGGAAAGTGAACACAAGAACAAGGGGACACAATCTGAAGTTAGTTGGGGGAAAGATCAAAAGCAACATGAGAAAATATTATTTTGCTGAAAGAGTAGTAGATCCTTGGAACAAACTTCCAGCAGACGTGGTAGATAAATCCACAGTAACTGAATTTAAACATGCCTGGGATAAACATATATCCATCCTAAGATAAAATACAGAAAATAGTATAAGGGCAGACTAGATGGACCATGAGGTCTTTTTCTGCCATCAGACTTCTATGTTTCTATGTTTCTATGTTTCTTCCTGACATAAAGCAAAGACAAAGGGGACCCAGGACCATTCTGGCAAAGTCAACATGTCGATCGTCACTGGTGGATTACTAGGGTGTTCAGCTCTAGAGGAAAAACGGCTGTAGAGTAGGTGAGGAATGAATAAATATGGGGGAAATGGAGTGCGGAGGCAAAGGGTAGGAAGGGGGAGGGGGAGCACCCAGGCACTTTGCTGAGCAGTCATTTTTGGATTTGGGCACTTCATTTGAGTTTGATAGTGATGAATATCTGATAGTGGTGGTGAATATCTGTCACTCGGGTATAGGACGAGAGTGGAGGTTCGTTCTCCGAACTTGTGTGTTGATTTCTGAACGTTTTTTTGCCAGAGGAATTTAGGGGATGTCAGTGTTGGTATTCTTCTGCTTATAAGGGCTTCTGACCCTTCACAAGACTCTCACTTGACATCATCCCAACTTGACCCATCACAAGACCCATCACAAAACCCACTCCTAACGTGACCCTCATTTGACATGATCTCCCCATCACAAGACCTACTGACCACAGAGGCCCTTAGAAGCAGAAGAACACCAACACGGACATGCCTAACTTCCCCCCTCGCTCCAAGGAGATCTACTAGGTCAGTATTGCCGAACCTGTGGCCTTGGTTCCAGAGGTGGCATGCAGCGCCCTTTCTATGGGCACACGACCTGTCACCCTAAATCAGCCGCACGCAATGCGTGTGCACCTCCTGCCAGCTGGTCTTCAGGTCTCTGCCGGGGCGGGGCGGATGCAGGTGGGCTGCGCAGGCATCGCCTATTTTGGGTGTTGCACACATTGGGCACTCAGTCCAGAAAAAGGTTACCCATCGCTGTAGTAAGTCACCAAGAGAGAGACACAAAGTGCCAACTCTTTATTGCCCACCTTGTGGTCATCTGAAATTTTGCAGCCCATGTCAGATGATCCTGGATCAGTGATGGCTAACCTTTTTGTTGTTGTGTACTAAAAGCGTGGCACCTGCATCCATAAACACAATGTGCGCACGAACCCCCCCTGCCACCCACGCATGTGCACATGATAGTGCTGCGTTCCCAAGCCCTCGATCCCCTTGCACGAACCCATGCTCACCCATGCCCTCTGCGTGCATGCACGATCCCCTGCTCCCAACATGCAGGTGTGGCCCTGCGCTCCCTCTGCCCCCATGCATGTGCATGAACCCCTCCCACACTATGCTTGCGCATGATGAACCCCTGTGCTCCCACCACATTGTTTCCCCCCATGTGACCCTCCTACTCCCGCTAAACCCTTGCAAGTGCATCTCCCACATGTGCCCACCGTAACGCATGCGCATCGAAGAGCTAAAAATCAGGTGGCTGGTGGGGGCCACAGGTGCATGTGCGGTGGAGCTGAGTTGGGGCGACCGTTTGAGTGCCCGCAGAGATGGCTCTGCATGCCACCTGTGGCACACTTGCCATAGGTTTGGCATCACGGTCCTACATGCAATGATTGTTCTTCAGGCCATGATTTCAGAATTCGGTTTGAGAAACAGCTGTCAATTCCTTAAATAATTTAGATAGAAAAAGAAACATAGAAGATTGATGGTAGAAAAAGACCTCATGGTCCATCTAGTCTGCCCTTATACTATTCCCTGTATTTTATCTTAGGATGGATATATGTTTATCCCGGGCATGTTTAAATTCATTCACTGGATTTACCAACCATGTCTGCTGGAAGTTTGTTCCAAGCATCTACTACTCTTTCAGTAAAATAATATTTTCTCATGTTGCTTTTGATCTTTCCCCCAACTAACCTCAGATTGTGCCCCCCTGTTCTTGTGTTCACTTTCCTATTAAAAACACTTCCCTTCTGAAACTTATTTAACCCTTTAACATATTTAAATGTTTCGATCATGTCCCCTACTTTCCCTTCTGTCCTCCAGACTATATAGATTGAGTCCATTAAGTCTTTCCTGATATGTTTTATGCTTAAGACCTTCCACCATTCTTGTAGCCCGTCTTTGGACCCGTGCAATTTTATCAATATCTTTTTGTAGGTGAGGTCTCCAGAACTGAACACAGTACTCCAAATGTGGTCTCACCAGCACTCTATATAGCGGGATCATAATCTCCTTCTTCCTGCTTGTTATACCTCTAGCTATGCAGCCAAGCATCCTACTTGCTTTCCCTACCGCCTGATCACACTGCTCACCCATTTTGAGACTGTCAGAAATCACTACCCCTAAATCCTCTTCTTCTGAAGTTTTTGCTAGCACAGGACTGTCAATACAATACTCAGATTGAAACACTCTTGCGTGGCAGATACTGTAAAGTAGGATTATGCAGCCTGTGGACTTAAGTTTGGGTTTTGTGCTGTGATTGCAAAATTCCTAGGCAAGGGACCAGACCGAATCTCCTAAGTTTACAGTAATGCCTCTTTTTGAATCCTGCTGCTTGGGAGGAGGAGATGAATCAGTTAAGATAAAGAACTTCAGACTTGCATAGAGAGCCACCATGCTTCAGAGCTTGGAATTTGCCTCCGTTCTGGCCACCATGAAGAGACCCGGTAGATCATGCCTGGAGGAAATATTTCTCTGACAGTAAAAATATTGTGTTGCCATTCCAGTTTGACAGAATGGTGAGCTGGAAGCACACAAAACCCGTTTCATTATGAAAACTGAATGTACACATTGAAGCATAGTAAAGAAAGGAAATCAGAATATAAACCAGGGGAATGTTCTTGAATGAGGGCCAACATTTCATTAAGAAACGATTTTGGGGGTGGTTGTGGCGATGGTAAAATAATAGTAAACATAAGGTAAATAGTAAACATAATACTAAACAAGGGGAGTGCATAAGAGCACCAGCATGCCTTCCGTCCCCTGCCTTAATGTTTCTTTATTTTACTTGTTGAGTGTATTTTGATATTTAGACATTTACTTGTACCTTGTATTTTAATATTATCAACAAAATAAATAGATAAAAAATAAACAAATAAGGTATGCAGGAAAATCTTTGGATGGGTTTTTGCAGCTTGCCTCTTTGCTGACCAAGCTGAGCCAGCAGGGGGCACTCTATGTCTGAAGCTTCACACCTCTGGAATTGCCCTGGAAGCATGGGACACTTTAAGACACACCCTTTCCCCCCTCCCAATTCATCAGTCCTAAAGCAGAGGTACCCACAGCTGGAAAGGCCAACAACTGGCCAGCCTTGGAATATCAGAATGCTTTCCTCTCAAGCACCAGAAGATAAGCTCCAAGTGGAAATTAACTTACCATACTTTTTTGCCACACTGGCACAAGCACAACTCCACATCTGGGAGAAAAACATGTCAGGACTGAACCCGGGACCCCTTTATGCTCCCCAATGTGGATGCCCCTCATCCCAGCCTTTCCTGTTAGCAGTAAGCTTTGCGGATATCTCCCCTTCCTCTCTGCCCCCCAAATGTCTACGCTGCTTCAGTGCTGGACAGAAAGGCCTATTTTACTGAATGGTTTAAAACCAAACTATTTATTAATATAATTGAATTACACTTGGCCAATAAAGAATTCTATTCTATTATTCTATTATTCTACTCCCCGAGTCTTCGGAGAGGGGCGGCATACAAATCTAATAAATTATTATTATTATTATTATTACTCTAATTAATTAGAAATTAATGTATTGAATTGATAGCCTTTCTTTTTCTTTGAGCATCAAGGCAATTTACAAAGTAAAACTGAACAGCAAATGGAACTGAACACAGACCAAACAGTGGCACAACTAAAACATGACCAAAACATAATGTTCAAACTTTTAAAAATAATAAAATAAAACAAAGCATTAAAATCCTGGCAGAAGGTCGGCTTTCACTCTTCCTGAACTCCCATTTGGAGTCAACACTGTTATTTATCGAGGGTGCAGTAGATAAATTTGTTATTTATGCATACTTTATTATTATGGATTGTTGTATAATGTCTTTCAGTGCTGTTAGCTGCCAGGAGCCATGAATTTAATATGAGTTGGCAATATAAACTGAAAGATGAGACAGACAGACAGACAGACAGACAGACAGACAAACACTGACTGGACTGGATGGATGGGTTGATGGACAGATGGATGCAGAGAGAGAGAGAGAGACAATTACTTGAGAGCAAACTTCTGCTGGGAACCTAATTCTGTTGCTTTTCTTCCAAATGGATTTTTTTTCAAATGGGAATTTTAGAACAAAATCAGTTTATTTATTTATTAGATTTGTATGCCGCCCTTCTCCAAAGAAGCAGCAGCAGAGTGAAGCTAAGATGGGGACTTCAGGGGAGTTCTGCCTAGGATATTTTAAAATGTTTATTTTGTCTCTATTTTTTAATCCCTCTAAAGATAAAAATGTACTACTTAGGAATCTCCTGGTTATGCGTGCTTCAGCATTCTTCCTTGCTGTTCCCCACCCTTCCTGTCTTTTTATCTGCAGGCGGACATGAACGGCGAGCGAGTTATCAGAACAGAAGATGGGGAATCCTTAGCCAGGGTAAGTGAACGAGTCCAAGTGTAACTATCTTACAGCATAGCAAGATAGGTGATCCAAGCCTTCTGCCCAATTTCAGAAAAAAGCCATATGTATTCAGCAAGAATTGTCTCCTGTTAATACAGAGCAGACAGTATCCTGGTCATCGGCTTAACTGAACCACATAGCAAGATTTTCCGCCTCCACTTTGGGATTAGTATTTTTAAAGTCCCAGGGCTTTTGTTAAGGTTCCAGCACAGGAATTAAAAAAAAATCATGGTGCTTGCTGGCAAGATGTTGCCACTTTTTCTTGCTCTGTTTTCATTCCAGGAATACGGAGTGCCTTTCATGGAGACCAGTGCCAAGACTGGCATGAATGTGGAACTGGCATTTCTGGCCATTGCAAAGTGAGTAACAGTCTGCAGATAGTTTGCCTTCAATCCCTGGGATTAAAAGGAGCATTTGGAGAAGATGTTCAGCAATTTTGGTTTTGTTTTATCAACCCCTTCCAGGATTCGAGGCTGGTGCTTTAAGATATTGGGGATAGTAAGATCCAGAGCACCTGGCCATCCTGGTGGGACTGGTAGGAATGAGCTCCAAAATATCAGGAGAATTTGGGAAAGGGGCTCGCCAAGATACCGTATTTTTGGAGTATAAGATGCACCAGAGTATAAGACGCACCTTAGTTTTTGGGGAGGAAAATAGGTGGAAAAATCTGCCCACCAGGTATTCATCTGGCTAGCGTCCTTAGTCTGGTCAGCTTCAGCATATTATTTTATCCCCTGGTTAGCACTGAAAAAAACCTTATTCAGAGCGAGTAGCAATGAAAAAAAGCCTGCAAAGACTTAGGACTGGAAAAAATATTCTTTGAAAAAGCTACACTCAGAGTATAAGACGCACCCAAATTTTCAGGGAGGGGGAAGTGCGTCTTATACTCCGAAAAATATGGTAACTGGTCATTGGGTTGCTATGAACTTCCTTAAGAAAAGTCTATCGTAGGGCGAGACCAAATAAAACTCAACCTTCAAAAATGTAAGGAGTTCCCTCTGGTATCCATAATCAGAGAATAATCCAATCCCTTGGCAGAAGGGTTAAATGGGGCAACCGAAATTACATACCTTAGTGAGGTTTTCCGTGAGAGTTCATCCATCTCCTCCTGACACTTTTCACCCCCCTTGGATGTTTCACTATTTTTCCTCCCCTTTTGCTGCTTGCCCACTTACGCAATTTGTGTTCTGTTCCTCCTGGAACCCTCCGTAATCTTTGTGTTGAAATGAAACATCCAAGGAATGGTGCACTGTAGCTGGTTTTCAAGGTCACGGCAAACCAGGAAGGAGTTGTGAGTGGCATCTATTTCTGGGCATGGGTGGGAGGGGTAGACATTCACACGCTGTACTGTATTTTAAATTTTCTCCTAGAGGTCCAAGAAAATGTTTCTCTTTTCAAAAGTCCCTTTAAAAAAAAAAAAAGTAAGATCTCAGCATTATTTCGACCCTTTGATTTCCAGGGAGCTCAAGCAGCGAGCTGTGAAGCAGTTGGATGAGCCCAGGTTCCAAATCCATGACTACATTGAGTCAGAGAAGAGACGGTCCAGCTGCTGTACTTTTCTCTGAAGTAAGGAGAAGATGCTGAATGACCTACTGCTAAAGAGACCAAGGAGCAGAGTGCCACCCAGGACATGCAGGGAAGGAAGGAAGGGAAGTAATTTGGGGTGGGGGAATCTACTCCAAAGACATTACTTTTTAGAGAATCCTTTAAGAGACTGTACATAAGAAGTTTTTGTCTGTTGCTGGTTGCCATGTGTGGATGTGACGGAAGAGTTAAGAATGCATGTGAGAAAGCATGCAAAGGCAATCGGGTTTTATAGTATTACTCAGTGTAAGAGGAAAGGTAGGGCCCACACCAAAGCAAATCAAGCTTTCCCTTAACCTCTTCACAGCTCTGCGCTTTGCCTTGAAAAAAGAAGTTGGGGGGGGGGGGTTGACCAGGAGGTCTCTCTCTCTCTCTCTCGTTCAAAAGCCATGGGAGACATTTGGATAACATTTAAAAGACAATGTCTTAATTAAAAGCATTGCCCTAAAAAAGCCACGGTTTGTACGAATACTGAAACCAGCAGGAATATTCAGTAAAGTAAAAGTAGGCAGATTTCCTTTGACCTCTGGCCTTTCCTGCTTCCCACACCCAAAGATCCTGCCAAGAGGGCTGCTTTGCTTCTCCTCCCTTCCTCCCTCGGCCCAAGGAAAGGACTCCGGGATCTAAGTGTGCCTTTTGTCCTGGCTGGAACATCAAGAAAATGCGGCTGACCGGAGTTAGGTGAGGGGGGGAGAGGGAGAGAGACCACTATATTTTTATGAGCGTAAACAAAGGAAAACGTTAGAAAGTTGATTGTTTGTTTTGATGGTGCAACGAAGGACCATTTGTGGGTGGTTGGGAGAGAAGAGTCAGCCTGCTGGTGTAGCAGGCTAGAAGGCTCTCGCATCTGCTCTTCAGGTGGACAAAGGCTGCTTCTAGAGTTGCTTCCCTAAGAAAACAACCAGGATACGTGCCCATCGTGGAGTGGTGGCTCCTCTGAGTTTTTGGTCCCTTCTTACAAGCACATCTTGGGATTCTTCAGAAGAACTGAATCTTTTTTATAATGACCAAGCACTCGGATCCTAAACATTCTGGAAGGGGAAAATTTATGTTTGAACCAAGAAGCTTGTTTCTGTCCCACCACCATGTTTTCTAAGCACATGTCGTTTGGAACAATGCTGGGTGTTTCGCCATCATTCCAGTACACCCAACCATTCAAACAACAGATGCAATCCAGGGAAAACTGCATGCATTGGCAGCCCTAAATATATATATTTATATATCTCCCAGACGGGGAGGCTGTAACATTGGGTTGCAGTAGGATTTATCTCCTGGATGGCGTTCAGTGAGCCTTCTGTCTTTTGCTGTATCTCTTTCCATTGGATTGGAGGGTTATTGCCAACAGCTGTTCAACCAGGACAATCTCAACCAAATTAGTCTGCAGACTTCTTTCCGTGAAGGAGGAAGATGGGGAGCCCTTCCTTCAACCAGTGAAGCAGAGAAGGGTAACATATAAGCTGCGCTTGGATGGGAGGGAGACAGAGGGAAAATAATTGGCTGGGTGAGGCGAGGGCCCAGGAACACTCTGTGACGGGTCAGGAATGCTTTGGTATTAGGCTGAGACAGCGC
Source organism: Erythrolamprus reginae (assembly GCF_031021105.1). Taxonomy (NCBI): domain Eukaryota; kingdom Metazoa; phylum Chordata; class Lepidosauria; order Squamata; family Dipsadidae; genus Erythrolamprus; species Erythrolamprus reginae. Next base: position 153,154,733 of record NC_091951.1, on the reverse strand, counting down.
AGAGGAAGATCCATGAACAAATGCCAGGTTTTGTCCACCTGTGTTCAGATACACCACACTGTGCAATACATTTTTGACTTGAATTTTCCTTACATGTTTAACTTGTCATCTAGCTCACGGCTGTCCTTCCCCTCTCCTGCATCTGGAAGTAAGCAGCTAGTAGATTGTATTTAGATCAGAGTCCCCCAACCTTTTGGACTTTGCAGACTAGTGGGAGTATGAAGGGCAGGAAGATGGTTCCATGTGAGAGGTGGGCAAGTGTGCATGCGTGCACAGGTGCACAGCTCCATTTGCACAGGCGGTGGGCATACACGCCCACCGCTCATGCAAATAGAAATAGTAGTTAGTATTGTATACCACTTTGCGCACATGCTCACCTACTGTTCACACAAGTGGGGATGCGTGTGCGTATACCTGTACTTACCTGCAACTTCCGCAACCTGGTTTCAAACAGCCCAAGGCCCAGAGGTAGGCTGCGGATCAGGGCTTGGGGAAACCCCTGCTCTAGTTTGATTGAGCTTTGCTGAACTAGCACGGTGGCCTTTTGCTTCTTTTTAAACCTCCTTCTAAGCTTTCTTTTTCTTTTTCCTTTCTAAAGTTCCAAAATGTGATGCTATTCTTATTGATCGTCCCCAACACAATATATCCCTCCGCCTTCCGTTTCCCGTGGGAGGGTTAGGCAGGACCCCTGTGGGTTAGGCAGAAGCTCTCTGTAGCCGGCCATGCTCCTTACATGTTATGCGAGGCAGGTGCAGCTAGCACTGTGGCAAGAAATGGAAGCCTTCTCTGCGAAAGAGCGCTCTTCCTAGCAAAGCCCACGTATTTGTTGCCCTGGTAGCGTGCACAGCTTCCCAGAGAAACAACAGCAAGAGTGCCAGGGTTTAAGAGAGGGAGGCGGATTCTAGAAAAAATCGGAGCATAGTTTCATATTGCCTGCACCTTTCCTGGGCTCGGGCAAATGCATGACCTTTTCAGATCTTTGTACAAGCTTAAGTACCTCGAAATCAAGAAAAGGAATAATGTCATCACCATCGTCCTTTCTTGGATCTGCTCATCCTTTTTTCTCCGATCAGAAATTCAGAGCTTTTTGTTTTTAATGCCTGTGGGAAGGCACAAGTGCTTTTTCAGCTGTTTCCGTGTTCAAATCATTAACAGACCTGTGCAGTTGTGACCCAGTACATGTAGGCCGTATAGCAGAAGTAGACAATCTTTTGGGTCCACCACACATTTGGAATTTTGGCTCATGCTTCTTTTAAGAATGGGTCACCCTGCGCAGATCTCCTGTTCACTCAGCTGATCTATGCCTTTGCAGGCTTGAAGGTACTACAGAAAATAATTCCTATGTTTGAAGCTGGCACAATGCTTTGCAACATGTCAATTTTATTTCTTCTTTAAAAAAAAAAAAAAAAGCATCTACCAAATGTACTCCACCTCTGTCTACTCCCTGCTCCAATTCAAAGAATCTCAGGTAACATTGTTGGGGTCAGGCAGTTGCCTAAAACCTTGGAGAAACTCTTACAGAATAGTTAGGAATGGTATAGACCAGCGGTAGGCAAAGTTGGCTCTTCTATGACATGTGGACTTCAACTCCCAGAATTTCTGAGCTAGCATGATTGGCTCAGGAATTCTGGGAGTTGAAGTCCACAAGTCATAAAAGAGCCAACTTTGCCTACCGCTGTTATAGACTGGCACTTTCATTTCTGCACTATATTTTCTGAAAATTAGATAATATATATTTTAAATAAGCCTTATCTACTGCTTTGGCCTTAATTTGAGAACAATAAAAATAGGAATAGTAGAAAGAAATAGGAATACATGGTGAAGAACCACCTATAACTGCCTTGCAACTAGCTATAATGTTAATCATTATCCGAATGGTTGATAAATGGGGTGTCCTTTGGGTGACAAATAAGATTGTAAGGCCATACGTTGGAATAGGAGAGACAATGTGAGCTCACTCCTTTGCTTTTGTTGTTAAGTTTCCTTTCTGCATTTTTTTGTATAACAAATCTTTCTGCCTGATTCACCAGGCATTAGCGGGATCAATTTTCCAAAGAATTAAAAGGGGACATGAGGAATGTGTAATAGAGTACTGTATTTGATTGTACAACAGATTGTTGATTTTTTTTAAAAAAGGTTGATCTGCATTTTGATGTGTTTGATTTTGTTGTGAACTACTCTGGGGAAGCCTGTTTTTGAAGGGCAGCGTATAAATAAATGATACATGATTGTACATAGCTTTGTACTCGTAATATCCCCTATAAAATAAAGAAAATTGCTTCTTACTTTAAAGAGAACTTATAGTTGTTCATTTGCTTGAAAGAAAGACCTTGATACATTTCTGCAATTTTTTTTTACAAAAACTCTGCTGTTGAGATTTATTTTGGTGAAATACCTTTTTAGATTTGGAATTGGGATAAATTCTTCTGGTCTTGAGAAACTCCCTCCCTCTCATAGTTGTACCAACTCTAGTAGCACCAACTCTACCAACTCATGTACCAACTCTAGTAGTAAGCAAATATCTAAAGCCCTACAAGTAGTCTTCAATTTACAGTCATTTATTTAGTGATTATTAGAAGTTACAACAGTCCTGGAAAAAGTGACTTATGACCAGTCCTTAACAACTCTAGTTGAGCCATAGTGGCGCAGTGGTTAGCATAGTACTGCAGGCTACTTCTGCTCACTGCCGGCTGCCTGCAATTTGGCAGTTCAAATCTCACCAGGCTGAAGGTTGACTCAGCCTTCCGTCTTTCCCAGGTTGGTAAAATGAGGACCCAAATTGTTGGGGGCAATATGCTGTGTAAACCACTTAGGGGGACTGTAAAGTACTGTGAAGCAATATATAAGTCTAAGTGCTATTACTTATCCCCATGATTATGTCACCGGAATCCAGGTGCCCGGCAATGCCCTGTTCTTAAAACAGTTGCAGCATCCCAGGTGTTATGTCCCGGCAACAGCCGGACACTGCTGATTGGCTCTCAAATCAAGCGGGAAATCCAAGGGCGCCTATTGGCTGCCGCACCTGACAATAGGGTATTTAAGAGCTGTCAGGGCACATGGTGAGGTGATCCTTTCCAGCTGCCCGTTCTCTGCATTGTGACTGTTGTTCTTTTTCCTGAATAAAGCAGTAACCGTTAATGAGTCTTCATTCTTGCAAGGATCTAACACCAGGGTCATGGGAATCACCATTTGTGACCGTCCCAAATGGCTTCTGAGAGGCAAAGTCAGTGAAGAAGTTTGGATTCAATTAACAACTGTATGGTTCAACTAACAACTGCAAAGATTCCGTTAACTGGTCAAAAAATGTAAAGTTGGATGTGATTCACTTAACAGCTTGCTTTGGTTAGGCACAGAAATTTGAATCCAAGTGTAGGCTACCTACATAAGACCAATGAAGACAGTAACTTCAGATAAACTCACAAAACATTCCCCCCCAAAGAGTTTATTTATTTATTTATTTATTTATTGGATTTGTATGCCACCCCTCTCCTGCATTAGTGTATAAATTTAACCCTTATTGCCCTGTTGTTGATTAGTTTTATTGACATCAATGGTATCATAATAACTCATAAACAGTTTATTAAAACATTGAATAAAATGTAAGTATTTGTTTCATCTGTCGTGTTGAACTGTTGAAATTACCTGTTCAAATCGATTGAGAAGCTAAGTCCTCTTGCTGTGACCTTCCTTAGCAATCAGGGATCTCATAGGAAGAATGGAGACATATGGCAAGGAACGGCAAATTAGATTGGACTCTGGTTATATGATAAATTGCAGTAAGAATCTGAAACAATGGCCTAACTGCATCAGCTTTACCAAGAACTCTGTCTGCTAAGTGCAGACAAAGATTCCTCAAAGGTTAAGTCTTCTTCAAGTCAAACTTGATTCATGAACACGTGCAGTAGTTTTCTTGACCATACTACACGTGTGGTTTGCGAGCACTTTCAAATACTGTTTTGACTTTCTAAGCTATTCCTGAATAGTTTTACATCCAAGTGATAGTCTGATTTGATGCTGGTAAGTTTTTCTGAGAACAGCCTTTTTGAAGTACAGTACGTCACATTGGCTATAGGTATGCATTAGATTAAAAATCAGGGTTTTGCTGGCTTAGGATATTCTTTAATTTAAGCCGTAATGTGCTCTACTTAACTCAGTGATAGTAATGTGTTAGGCCAAAATGAATCAAACCCTTTTATAGATTAGTGGAATAGGTAAATCCAGCCACTGAGTTCAATTGCCTAGTCCAGTGATGGCGAACCTTTTTTCCCATGGGTGCCGAAAGTGTTCACACATGGGCTATCGCACATGCGCGAGTGCCCACACCCATAATTCAATGCCTGCAGGGGGTGAAAACGGCCTCCCCCTTCCCCCTGGAGGCCAGAAATGGCCCATTTTCCAACTTCTGGTGGGCCCTGTAGGCCCATTTTTCATCCTCCCCAGGCTCTAGAGGCTTCCCCTGGAGCCTGGAGAGGGCAAAAATGCCCCCCTCCATTCCTCCAGAGGCCATCAGTAAGCTGAAAACGCCCTCCCATAGCCTCTGTGTGAGCCGAAAATCAACTGGCTGACATGCAAATTGGAGCTGAGCTAGGGCAGTGGTTTGTGTGCCAACAGATATGGCTCCAGGTGCCACCTGTGGCACCCACGCCACAGGTTTGCCATCACTGGCCTAGTCATTATAGACAGCCTTCTAATGTAAAGCATGAATTTTTCATTAGTCTATTTATGAGATGATTCGGTGCACGATGATTACCAGATGTATCCCAACAAAATTGTCCATAGAGTTGAAATGTACAGTTCCGATTTCAACTAATCTCTGTCATTCTCATTCAACCTTTTATTTCCAGATTCACTTCTGCTTTCTCTGCTCTTGACAAGAAGCTTTCCCATAATTACATTGCACGGAGCTCTCAGAATTTTTTTAAAAATTTTTTTACTGCCCAAGCTTATCTGGTTAGGATTTCGCATCTGCATTCACTTTGGAATGAGTGGTAGGAATGACTTACAATGCTATGCGCACAGAATAAATCACACGGAGTACAGAGGCGCTGTCTTCTAACAACCCAGGTATGTAGCTGAACTCTGTGTTCCCGAGGGAGAAGGGGAAGAAGATCCACGTTATTAGTCACTTTTATCCCACTACTGATTACACTGTTCCTTCCAACTATGGTGCATTGCATGCCTTCTTTGCCCCTGCCACTGCCCAGAGAAACAAGATGAGAGAGAGAGAGGCCCTGCTGCCTTAAAGTCACCTTGTGAGTTGCAGCAACCACTGATTTTGCTCTCTCCAGTCCAGTCCCAGCTCAACAACTTTGTATCAACTACACCAGCGAGCCTTTTTTTTCCTTGGGTGCCGAAAGAGTGTGGGTGTGGGCTATCATACATGTGTGAGTGCCCACATCCATAATTCAATGCCTGGGGAGGGCGAAAACAGCTGCTCCCTCCCCCTGGAGGCCCTCTGGAGACTGGAAACGGCCTGTTTCCCAACTTCTGTTGGGCCCCGTAGGCTCGTGTTTCCCCCTCCCCAAGCTCCAAAGGCTTCCCTGGAGCCAGGGGAGGGCAAAAATGTCCTCCCCGTCTCCCTCCATAGACTCTCTGGAAGCCAAAAAAAACCCTCCCAGAGCCTCTGTGCAAGCCAAAAATCAGCTCACCGGCATACACATGCACATTGAAGCTAAGCTAAGGCAACAGCTCATGTGCAATGTTCCCTGTAAGGCGTGCGGCTGTGTGGCCGCGTGGCCGCGTGCCCCAAAACAACCCCCTGCACACGCTTTTCCAAGGCCATGCAAGGAGCCGAGCGTTGGAGTTGGGAGCGGGGAGCGACAAAAGTGCAGAAGCCGGCGAAGGTTACTTTGAATGTTGGCCGCGGTCCCCCCGGTGCCTCCAGCCCCCTCGCTGCCCTGGCTTCTCGCCGCTGCCTCCTGCCCGCCCGATCCGCCCCTTTCTCCGGCTTTCTCCTCCACCGCCTCCCACCTTGGAGCGCTGCTCCTCCCGCAGCGGTGGCTGCAGCGGCAGTGGCGACTGCGGCTTCTCGTCCTCCTCATCCGGCTGCTAGCCACTCCGAGTGCTTTGGGAATACCCACCCCGCCCCTCTTGCAGTCCCTTTGCTGAGAGCGCTTTTGTCTTGGGCTGTCAGCGAAGGGGCTGCAGGAGAGTCGGGGCAGGCGTTCTTCTCACAGTGGAGGCCGTCGAAGATTATTTTGAATGTCAGGCGCGCCTGCGCATGCGCTCCCTATCCCCCTGCCAGCCCGCCTGGAACATTCAAAATAAGAAAAACCTTTTCTGGCCTCTGCAGAAAATAAAGGAAGAGAGAGAAAGAGAGAACGAGAGAGAGAGAGAGCAACATACAGAGCGAGTTAGAGAGAAAGGGAGAAAGAGAGAAAGGGGAGAGAGAGAAAGAGAGAGAGAGAACAAGAGAGAGAGAAAGAGAGCAACAGACAGTGAGATAGAAAGGAGAGGGAGAGAGAAAATGAGAAAAAGAAAGGGGAGAGAGAAAGAAAGGAAAAAAGAGAAGAGAGGAAGGAAGAGAGAGAGAAGAGTGGAAGGAAGAGAGAGATAGAGAGAAATGATAGAAAAAAGGGGAGAAAAAAGAGAAATGAGAAAATGATTGAGGCATGGAATGACAAGAAAGAGATAGAAAAAAGAGAGAAGTGACTCTTGATTTAAAGCATATGGTAAAAAGCATCCAAATAATAACAGAGAAAAAAAAAAACCCAGCCCTCACCTGTTTTTGGAAATGGTTCAAGGATTTATTAATAGTTGTATTTTTGGTTTTGCTGGTTGTTTTAGTTTTAACAGTAATAGATTTTGGTTTTGTTTTATTATTAATTTCTTTTAATAAAAAGAAGGGAATTTTTTAATTAATTAACTAACCCGTTTATCCATTTATTTATTTATTTATTTATTTTTATTTATACACATATACATACATACATACATACATACATACATACATACATACATACATCTATGCTGCCGCTCAGACACTATACTTTTCCACCCACACCGAAAAAAAATTAGAGGGAACATTGCTCATGTGCCCGCAGATATGGCTCCACCTGCCACCTCTGGCACCCGTGTCATAGGTCTGCCATTCATTGAACTACACCACACTGATTTTGGGGCATACTTCTCAGTAAATATGCACAGAATTTCAGTCATGAGGGAGAGAGAGGCTACTCCTGACTGGAATTTGCCCTCCCGTGGCGAGTGGGTGTGGGAGAATCTGGGTGCACGATGCCTCTGCCAAGTAACAAGCACCCAGAGTTTCGCTGACTTGTTTCATGGTCCAAAGGTGAAGGGGAAAAGTAAACACAATCTGTTAAATTAAAACCCTCCTCCTCCTTCTCCTCTTTCTCCCACTATTCTTTTCCTGCAGACTTTAGCATTCTCCAAATGCCTTTAGCATCCCACTGGTGGCCTTGCTGCTGTTGCTGGACTGCAGCTTAGGCTGCCCGAACAATATTTCCTGTGCTTCTGAGAAAAGGCCCTTTTAAGCTTGTAAATGTAATTCTTGCAGCTCAGTTTATCGCTAGCATCATCATTATCATCATCCGTCAGAGGTCACTGCTGATAAAAACAGACATGGAGTTTGCTGAGCTGTAGTCAGTCTCGTTCTTTGCTTCAACTTCAATGCTTCCATACTGAAGCTTCTAGGCCAGTGGTTCTGAACCTGGGGGTTGGGACCCCTTTGGGGGTCAAATGACCGTTTCACAGGGGTCGCCGAAGTCCATAGGAAAAGATAAGTTTCCCAGAAAGTTTCTATTCTGGCGCCTTGGAACATATTTTTACAATCCGACCAATCAGGCGTTTACAGTGGGAGTGTCCCTTTGACCTTCTTGCCAATCAGCTTAAAGCTCTGTTGGGAGAATTGGCACTAGACCTATGGTTGGTGGTCACCATAACATGAGGAACTATTAAGGGTCGTGACATTAAAAAGGTTGAGAACCACTGTTCTAGGCCAAAATGTTTATCTTTATTTTCACTTTGTCTATCGCTTGCTGGTATGGTTTTAAGGCCATTGAAGTTCTCCTTAGGAATGGTTCAGGCAGCGACACTGAAGTTTTGAGACCCAGTTTAGAGTAATGATTAAAGGAACAAGGTCAGAAATCAGGTGACAGTGAGTTCTAGTCCCACCTTAGGTAGGAACGTCAATTGGGATAGACAATCTCTCAGCCCAACTCACTTTACAGGATTATTGTGGGAAAAATAGGAGGAGGAGGAAGCAGTATTACATATGTTTGCCCCATTGAGCTACTTATAAGGTAATAAAAGAGGGATTAAAAATCACCTACAGAACACAGCAAAAGCAGAATCAGAAGTAAACTTGGAGTTCTTCAAGTCCTTTTTAAAAAAAAACCAAGAAGGGCTCACCAAGCCCACAGTAGGGAGAATATCCACTGTACACAGTACTCTACTCCAGTGTTTCCCAACCTTGGCAACTTGAAGATATCTGGACTTCAACTCCCAGAAGTCCAGATATCTTCAAGTTGCCAAGGTTGGGAAACACTGCTCTACTCCATGATGCAAAACAAGTCCCCAATTATCCAGTGTGGACATTATTCCTTGCCCCTTTCCCTCCAGCCTGTCTCCTTGGAAACTCACAAGAAATCGACCCCATTCAAGCATGCTGCCCTGCCCCTGTCTGTTTTCTGCCAGCTTCCCCACCAAGGAGGAGGAGATTAGGGCCTACGGTGCTATTGTGATTTCAAGGGTTCCTGAATGGTACATGAAACCCTGGCACCAATGCAGGCTACGGCTAGCAAAAGCCTCCCATCAAGGGACACGTTTTGAGCTACAGACCTCTCTGCCGGCCTGTTTGGATTTGTTCCCTACAGCTCCAGCTTTTGTCACATCTTGTCTGAGGAGAAGCGCAGGAGGGACAGAACCCCTCTTTTCCTGCTACTTCTCAGCTCCCCCCCCCCCCGGCACCAAGTACAGTTGCTCTGGACCTTCAAATGTAAATAGGTGGCATTCGATAGGGGCTCTTGCCTACGTGATGACTGGCATGTCTCACCTCAAGCCCAGTAAGGAAAATCCTCTCTTCCCCCCTCCCCCAAAAATGTGTGCTCACCTGATTGGCTGTTTGTCACCATCAAATTCCCTCCTCACTCTCAGCTCCCTCGGGGAACAGGGTTAAATTTGCTCCTCTGAGATTTAGCTGATCATCAAACATGCTGAAGGGGAAGTCAATTTGCTGATTCTCTGTTTGACCGGTACACACTTAATTGGGAAGCCTTTTATTTCTGTTTGTCTTCCGTCTTCTCCCAAAGCCTTAATACACTCACTCGACATGCATTTGAGATTGACTGGGTAGTATGGATAGTTTGGGGGAGTTTGTCCCATTTCTGCCCTAGGTTCTTCCTTTGCAGGCAATGTACTGGACTTTAAAGGGGGGCACAACAGAAAATTTTGTAATTCATAAGTAAGTAAGTAAGTAAGTAAGTAGATAGATAGATAGATAGATAGATAGATAGATAGATAGATAGATAGATAGATAGATAGATAGAATGATAGATAGATAGATAGATAGATAGATAGATAGATAGATAGATAGATAGATAGATAGATAGATACTATTGCAATCCAGAAAACTTTTTTCTTCCCTGCCTCTTTCCATTGGAAATTGGTAAAGCCTAGGCCAGTGTTTCCCAACCTTGGCAACTTGAAGATATTTGGACTTCAACTCTTAGAATTCCCCATCCAGCGAATGCTGGCTGGGGAATTCTGGGAGTTGAAGTCCAAATATCTTCAAGTTACCAAGGTTGGGAAACACTGCTCTACTCTATTCACAAAGGTGGGGGTGGGGGAATGAGTGAGCTGGGCCCATTCCTTGAGGGCACATTAACAAGGGTTGGGGCTACTAGGAGTGAGTCTGTTTCCTGCCTAAAAACATGTTTCTCCATTTTCTCATCCAGAGATATTCTATATAATATTCTGCCTTTTAATATTTCCTAAAATATTTTATTCCTCTAGGAGCGGGGTAGGTGCGAACTTCCTACACTTTCAATAGACTCTTTGGACTCTGGCCATGAATGGTTCCTTACACATAATACTTTACGTATAATTATTCAGCTTTTCTCCCGTTTGTATTTTTTAAAATTCCCTTTTCTCATAATACTTAGTCGATACTTGCCTTTTCTTTAGTGGTTAATCAGCTTCATAATGGAATGCATGACCATTTAAATCTTCTCCTTTAAGAGCTTGGGCATGAATCGGGCAACATTATAACGCTTGTTATAATGTTATATATAACATTTTGTTTTATGCAAATGCAGGCAAGAATGTAAAACACTTTAAAAAATATCTGAAGCCTATAAAAGGTTTCTGCACTTCCTTTTTTCCCCCTATCCCTTAAAAGGAACCAAAGCACACACCACCCTTTACGCATAATGCAGGACATGTTGATGAATTAATTTATGTATATTGGCCACATCTTCAATTTGCACAAATCTTTTACCAGATGAGGAACGAATTTCTTTTGTTGTGCTTTTGAGCAGAATTACATTCCTCCCTTTGTGTGAAGCTAAAGCCCATTTGCAGAGCCTATGTTGAAATGCGGTTTGATTTAATCCTTTCTGTAATTTAACCCATAACGTTCAAGTTAATAAAGCAACTGTGAACTTCTGGGCCTTTGACTATGCAAAAGAGGGAATTGGGGCAGCTTCAAGTGTGTAGATTTCAGGAGCATCAAATCAAACAATGTAGAGTTCAGGAGCATAAAATCAAATAATGTAGAGTTCAGGAGCATCAAATCAAGGTATCTTACCCCCCTATCTCATAGAAGGACCATGCGATTATTCCTGAAACCTACCACAGCTCATCTAAAAAGTAGCTGCAGGATTGAGACAATTAGCACAAGTTCTGTATCAGAAAATATATTCCCTTTGAGCAAGGCTTTCTCTGCAGCAGCTAAGTATCATCAAAGATCTTCTGCTACTGTAGGAAAAAAAACAGGATAGTATCTCTGTTCAATTTTCAAACTGAAGCACGAAGGCTTCAGTCAGGTCCTCCATTCTGGAGGGAAAATACTGACTGCTAATTGGCTAGACTGTCTGGCAGCTCCCTATAAAAGGACTGGCTGTCAGACAGAGCCTTTGCTGTCAATGACTCTGAGTGGCTTACAACCATCAAAGAAATTACAATGCACTCAATACAGATGAAATACAGTGGTACCTCTACTTAAGAAATTAATTCATTCCGTGACCAGATTCTTAAGTGCCGCTCTCAAACTTCCTGGGAAATTTTTCCGGGCTTGGGTTCTTAAGTAGAAAATGGTTCTTAAGAAGAGGTGAAAAAATCTTGAACACACGGTTCTTATCTAGAAAAGTTCTTAGGTAGAGGCATTCTTAAGTAGAGGTACCACTGTATTTAAAAAATAGCAAGTGTGATGAAATTCATCTTGACTATTCCAATGTACTCTACATGGGGCTACCCTTGAAGAGTGTTTGGAGACTTCAGCTGGTGCAGCAGCGCATACAATAACAGGTGTACCAAGGTATGCCCGTATTACTCCAAAATTACGCGAGCTGCACTGATTGCAGTCAGAACGCAATTCAAGGTGTTGGTTATCACCTTTAAAGCCCTAAATGGCTATTTACGAGACCGCCTCCTCCCTCATACCTCACTGCAGCCAGTAAGGGCCCACAGAGTTGGCCTTCTCCAGGTCCCATCCACCAAACAATGTTGGTTGGTGGGACCTTGGGGAAGAGTCTTCTCTGTGGTGGCTCTGGCCCTTTGGAACCAACTGCCCCCGAAGATCCACACTATCTTCACTCTCTACCAGTCTTCCTGGCAGGCCTGGAATTAAGTTGATTGCAGGTATTTTATGTCATTACTGTTTTACTGTACTGTTGGTTTTTATTACTAGATTTTAACTGTTTTTATTGTTGTTATATTTATTCCTACTGTTTGCCTCTCAGAGTCCGTTTTGGAGTGAGCAGCATATAAAACAGACAGACAGACAGACAGACAGACAGACAGACAGACAGACAGACAGACAGACAAAGAGTTGTCACTCTCCCTTGCCAAAGACCTGGCTGAAGATCTCTTCCAAATAATAGCAGAATAGGGGAGGCAGGCAATCAGATCTCAGGAGAGGAATTTTGTCCTAGTAGGCTAAATCCTTGGTTTATGAAATCATTACAATTGGCTACGTTCCCACAAATCCAAGTCCATGCCACCTTAGTAATTTGCAAAGTGCAATGTGTAAGGTTTATGTAACATATTAAGTCAAAACCAAACATAACCAAACATAATCATTATGGATTATGGCCTTGCCTGATCTCAGCATCTGCCTTAATGATCAGAATAACTCAGCAATGCTAGTTATTGCTTTCTATCAGTGACTTTTTATCTTCTTTTCTTCTCTAATCTGCTTGAGGAGGAGATGGGTATAGAATTAGTGACTTATCAAGCCAGAAATATTTTCCCCAAGAAGACAATTTGTTCAAGAGGCCAAAAGAAGAAATATCTTTTCATACCATATTAATGAATAACTTGTATACATTGTTTACATATTTTTTTATAAAGCCTCTCTTTAGTCAATATGATTATATTCCAGGAATTAATATGCTGAGCTACTCTTGGAAATGCTCTGGGGGGGAAAAAACAGCTACAGTAAACACTCACCCCCAACCCAGAATTTTTTAAAATTGTGGATTGACTCCGAAAGAACAAGCTGGACCTCTACAATATCCAACAGATAGGCTCAACAACATAGTAAGAAATCCACTGGGGTGAAAAAAGCAGGAGGAGGAAGTTGAATGTACTTTGGGCCCGTACTTTGCCCATCAATGCATAGCAGCATTTTTCAAGCTTGGCATCTACTGGTAGGTTGGATGGACTTCAACTCCTAGAATTCCCTAGTCAGATATTCTAGGAACTGAAGTCCACACCTCTCAAAATTGCAAGGTTGAGAAACAATCGTCATGGTATGTTAGCACAAAACCAAGGCCACATTCTGTATTATATGTTCAAGGATACACTGAATATTAATTTATTTATTTATTTATTTATTTATTTATTTATTTATTAAATTTGTTTAACACCCATCTTGCTACAGGGTAACTTTAGGCAACTTACAATGTTAAAAAAGATAGAACTATACAAAACATGTATATAATACAAATAAAATACTACAAAAGTATAAATTATCAACTGTGACTAAAAGTTGGGGAGGGAGAGAATAGGAGCGGGGAGCAGGATCTGTTATTAATCTATTGACCATTTCAAGCACAAGGTTCCCTCATTGAGGCTCCAGGGCAAACTGGAAGAACCAGATTTTGAACCTCTCACATAAGAGGGTGGGAGCCTATTCGATGGCACACTTATGTTGGCAAAAATGTGTACATACAGGAGGCAACCCCTTACTGACCTCTTAGGAATTGGGTTAGGTCAACAGTGGACAGTCTTTTAGAAGGACAAACAGTGCATTGGCATAGATTTATTTTCCTTTGCATTATATAGAGGAATTTGCAGCCCTTATATTCACCCACTCTCCCCCACACACACATCAGATTATGTACTGTAGTTATTAAAACTTGGGTGTGTATTATTGCTTCAAACACAGTATGACCACCAGCTGATGAATTAAGTGTGCTCTACATGTACTCCAACAGACCCTGCCTCCCCCACAGGCTTGTCTCTTATAGCTCTGTGGACGGGGGAGCCACAAAGATATCTTTGAAGTTATTTCTGTCATTTCACCCCAACTGTGAAAGGAAATGAGCAAACCTACATTATTTTCACTTTTGTTACTTGAATAATGTTGGGTACTAACTCCCAGTTTCTCATTTGTGTGAAACTTTTGAAATGGAGCACAGGGAATGGAAATGCAGCCTAAATTAAATATACTGCTGGCAGAATTTAGAATGAAGCCATGTATCACATACAGTATATTGGGTAGGTATATCTGCTCTTTAAAAAGATAACAATAAATCATATAGGTAACTGCTTTTGACCCCTTAAACAAGAATAGCCAATCCTAGGCAGCAATAAAAATTAGATACGAATATGTAGTTCACTCTAAATCAGTACTTCTCAATCTGGCAAAGTGAAGATGTGTGAACTTCAACTCCCAGAATTCTCCAGCCAAGACACATTCAAATTGCCAAGTTTGAACAACATTATTTTAGGGTTGGCTGGGGAATTCTGGGAGTTGAAGGCAACAATTCTTCAAGTTGTTAAGTTTGAGAAACAGCACTCTAACTCATGTACCTATGATTTCAGGGGAGAGTTCTTGATGTGGTAGATTTGTCTAGCCTAACCCCAAAATCTTCCCGATATGCTAGTCATGGCGAACCTACAGCATGGGTGACACAGGTGGCACACGGAGCCATAACTGCTGGCATGTGAGCTGTTGACCTAGCTCAGCTCCAACGTGCATGTGTGTGCTGGCCAGCTGATTTTTTGTTTGCACAGAGGCTCTGGGAGGGCATTTTTGGCTTCCAGAGAACCTCCGGGAGGGATGAGGGAGGGCATTTTTATCCTCCCCTGGCTCCAGGGAAGCCTTTGGAGCCTGGGGAGAGCGAAACACAAGCCTACTGGGAAACAGGCCATTTCTGGCCTACAGATGGCCTCCAGGGGTGCGCGGGGGCTGTTTTTGCCTTCCCCAGGCATTGAATTATGCGTGTGGGCACTCACATTTGTGCGACAGCATGCACACATGCTCTTTCGGCATCCGAGGGAAAAAAAGGTTCACCATCACTGCTATATGCTTTTCTTTGAGGCACTTTGGTATAGGATTAAAGAAGACCAGAAAACCAGGAGATAGTGAGCTCTAGTCTTAAGCTGGCACAAAGGCCAGCTGGGTGACCTTGGGCCGATCACTTTCAGGGCTAAAAAAAAGAGGCGAGAGCAAACCACAAGTGCAAGCAACAAAGATGATTAGGGGACTGGACACCAGTTTTTTACATATGAAGAAGGGTTGCAAGATCTAGGCATGTCTAGTCTAATGAAGAGAAGGACCAGAAGAGACAAGATAGCAATGTTCCAATATTTGAGGGGCTGCCACAGAGAAGAAGGAGTGAAGCTATTTTCCAAACTCCTGAAATCCAGAAAAAGGAACAATGAATGGAAGCTGATCAAGGAG
Organism: Erythrolamprus reginae; assembly: GCF_031021105.1. Lineage (NCBI taxonomy): Eukaryota > Metazoa > Chordata > Lepidosauria > Squamata > Dipsadidae > Erythrolamprus > Erythrolamprus reginae. Next base: position 153,139,645 of record NC_091951.1, on the reverse strand, counting down.
AGATTCAACCTAGATACTGTATATGGATAAATTTTCTGACAGTGAGAACAATCAACCAATGGAACAGAAGTTGCCTTTAGACCATTGGAAGCTTTCAATAAGAAACTGGACAGCCATCTATCAGAAATGGTATGGCCTCCTGCTTGAGCTACACGGTCCCTTCCAACTCTGTTATTCTATTCTATTCACTTCCTAAAGGCCTTGCCAAGAAAACTGCAGGGAACCATCCAGGCAGATGCCAGGAATTAAATGTGACTCAAAAGCACGCACACGCAAAAGATATAGGCTTGAAATATATAAGCTTTATGCGCTTCCTTATGTGGGAAGTCCCCTCTCCTAGAAGAATGAAATATTTTGGGAAATATTAAAAAGGCAAAATATTATATTTCCCTAAAGGTGAAATGGAGAAACATGCTGTTAAAGACAGAAATCAGCCCCCAAGTGTTTCTTAATTGCCCACAGCAGATGCTAGCACTTAAGAAATAAAGAGCTGATAGAAAGAGGAAGACAAGTATCGAGATAGCTCTATTCACAAGCAAAGCAAATACTGCAGGTAGAAATCCATTCAAGATAGGATATTTTGATATTCCTTACAGCAAAGATTGACAGCTAACAATGGCAGAATGGTAGGATTGCAAAGCAGCCCTTCATCCAAGATCCAACACAGAATGAAAGCCATTAGCCACAACAGGAATTGCCCAACACCCTTTCAGAACACAAGCCCCTTCATTGCATGACCCCCAGACTGGGAGCTCAGATAAACAATAAGACAGAGTTTGGTCAGATTAGCTCAGACAAAACACCTAGGATCTGCATTTCCCCTTTTTGCCTATAGAGCCAGCTATGACCCCTACATAACCCTTACATGACCCCCATAGGAATCTGACAACAGCCAATAGAATATTAAAGGTAATTTTCTTGCACAGGAACAGGAAGCTCAAAGCCCAAAGAAAGTATAAAATCCAGCCACTCTCAACTCCATTTTGTCAGCTGCCCAGAATCACATGAGTTGGTGGTTCTGCTTCATCGATAAACCATCTTTCCCATCAGCCTCCCATGTTTCCAGTGTTTTCCTCCCAGTTTGGAACTGAACCAGATGGATATTGAATTGAATTTGAATTGAATTTATTAGATTTGCATGCTGCCCCTCTCCGAAGACTCCGAAGATATTGAATCGTATTGAATGGTATGTATGTGTTGATTGGATTGTTGAGTCATGGGTTTTAACCGGGGTTATTGTTTTAATTTATATTTGACTTCTTTTTACTGTAAATTGTATTTTTATATTGTTATAAGTCGCCCTGAGTCCTTCGGGATTGGGCAGCATAGAAGTCGAATAAATACAATATTTTCTTCCAACACTTACAAATAAAAATGTGCCCATGCACGCCTCAAAAGGATAAAACTAATCAAGGGGAGTAGTTACTATCTTGAGGAAAGGAACAGCACTGTAGTATTTTGGTAAAACAGGACTTTTCAATTAATTGCATCCCTAGTCCAGCCATTCTGTGAGTAGGGATCTACCGTAATTCTCTTTCCCAAGAGATTCTTTGAGGCCGGACCAGGTGATCTGGTAGTAACAACCATCCCGCTTAGGGACGTTTTGAAGCCGTGCACGTGCATGCATGCTGTGCATACGAGCAACACACATGGGCAGAAGGCTGCATCCATGTTTGGAAGGGGTGCATGCAAGCGTAGCGAGTACATGTGCTCACATTTTCGGTGTTGGGAGAATCGGTAGGTTAATTATGTGAATCCCACCTGATTACATTGCATTGACCCACTTAAGGAGATCAGGAATTGCTGATTATAAAGAAATATGGGAAATAATGGGAACAAATTTATTGTGCTAATAATTATTTACAATATCTGGCAGAAGTTATGCGTTGTTTGATCCAATAGTATTTGCAACTCTACCCAAAGAAATTGGCATTTTTCTTCCAGATGACCCAATATTGAGTTAACATATTTATTTCAGAATTATTGCCAGACCTTAGACTATGTTCTGATGTATGCTTGTTACTATTTTAATTTTTTTTATTCTTGAGGTAGGGTTTTCCTGTGCATGTTATTCAGTAATAACACAAGTTGTTTGAAAATGAAGTTGCTTATTTAAAATGCATGCAGGCATACATATGCATGTAAAAGAACCTGGCTATCTGAATAATTTATTTCAGATATTAAAAAATGAAAAGCTAAGATTAAAATGTAAATCAAGACAATAAAGCGGACAATTAAAAGCTAGCATGATAAATCACACAAAAGAAATAAGGGGCTCTTTTTTAAATGATGAGAATTAAAAAATAAGAGGTTCAATTTAATCTTTGGATGATACAAAGATATTAATTAAATGTTCTAAACTGTAATAGTATTAACATCATATATAATACAACAATAAACAAAATGTTTTTGATAAAACAAGAAATATTTGCTTGGAAGTCTTCTGTTTCATCCTTCTACTGAAAAAAAAAATATGGACCAGAAAACAGCAAAATGGAACTGCTACAAATCAAACATATTCTATCCATCCAATGTAGTTATATTGTTTTTGTAGTTATTGTATATTGTTGTAGTTATATTGTTTCTTACACAACAGATCGATAATTCTTGATGCCTTAACAGATTCCAAATCCTGGAGATAACGTCAAGAAACTAGCAGGCAGCCTTGACAAGCATCAACAGCTCTAAAATAATTTGCATGATTTTCAGTGTAAAAGTGTAACAAGAAGATGAAAAGTCCCCAAACAAAAAAGATGTGTTTATTTCCAAATTATTTCTTTGCATCACCATTCTATCATGTTCAACATGCACATTCAGTAAAAAACTTTTCTGTTGTTGGCAACACTTTGGAGGGGGTGGGGTGTTAAATTTTTAATAACAATCTGCAGTTTGCATGTGTGTGTATGTGTATCTACACAGAGAGGGAGAGAGAGGGAGAGAGGGAGAAATGTACACTCCTACATATAGGCGTGGCACACATAAACAAACACACACTTTATAAGAAGATAAAGCGTGCCAGGTAAGGCAGATCAGTATTTGAGAATAAGTAAATGTGGCATAGATAATTTCTTAAGAAATTATTTTACACGAACTGAGATGGAAAATCATCTAAGATTAGGGAAATATCAGCATAGTGGCTATTGCGAAGGGGAGGGAAAGGGTTCCACGGAATCCAGATGTTTTCAAGAGAAAAAGCTCTTATCTGCATCAACTTGGAGAGCTTACTCTTTAGAGCTAAGACAGTGCTGGAGCCAAACAAATGAAGCATTAAGGCAAGATTGGTTGAAGATAAGCAGCAAAATTTTCCCTGTTGATGTATAATTCCTCACCCATTTCTCAGCTTGTCGGCCTTTTGATGTAATCCAGGCAAGGAGCACTTGATTTAAGAGAGCCATCTGGAAATCAGATTAGTCTAGTCTAATGGGTAGGGAGCTTACCTTCAAGCAGGGCAAGGCAGGGCAAAGAATGTAGATTCATTATGAGTCAACCTGGCTGAATTATTACCAACTAGAATGGGTAACGAAACAATACAAAGGCCCTGACAGCACCTTCAGATCAGGTGAGTGGATGCCACTGACTGATGAAAACAGACAATAACACAGCAAAGGCCCATTTAAATCATTAGGGAAAATCCAAATCAAATAGCTGCAAAGGAATTTCATTTCTTTTATTATAGGAAATTTCTGTGCATCAGTACAGCAGAATTGCTGACCACCCAGGAGGCAGATTGTTTTGGAAAAAGGGAGAACGGATCTTATGTCCAGAGATTTTTCATGAGAACTTAACACGAAGTTAACACAAGTTAACGCAAGGCAGAAAAGTGCACCTTTTTGCCTACCGTCCCTGTCCTACTGTCTTTTATCCTTTCTATCTCTACTTTATACTTATGTTATGTTAATACATACCATAATAATATACTTGTTTGACAAATAAATAAATAAATAATAATAAAATGGAGATGCTCCCTCAGTCAACAGACAATGCAGTGGTTTAACAACTTTCCTCACTCCCAAAACAATTGTTATTATTATTATTATTATTATTATTATTATTATTATTATTATTATTATTTATTAGATTTGTATGCCGCCCCACTCCGCAGACTAGGGGCGGCTCACAAGACAACAAAAACAATCTTTAACAAATCCAATAATTTACAGTTTAAAATATTAAAAAACCCCATTATTAAACAGACATACACACAACCATACCATACATAAATTGTATAGGCCCGGGGGAGATATCTCAGTTCCCCCATGCCTGACGACAAAGGTGGGTTTTAAGGAGTTTGCGAAAGGCGAGGAGGGTAGGGGCAGTTCTAATCTCTGGGGGGAGCTGGTTCCAGAGAGTCGAGGCCGCCACAGAGAAGGCTCTTCCCCTGGGGCCCGCCAACCGACATTGTTTAATTGGCGGGACCCGGAGAAGGCCCACTCTGTGGGACCTGATTGGTCGCTGGGATTCGTGCGGCAGAAGGCGGTCTCGGAGATATTCTGGTCCGATGCCATGAAGGGCTTTAAAGGTCATAACCAACACTTTGAATTGTGACCGGAAATTGATCGGCAACCAATGCAGACTGCGGAGTGTTGGTGTAACATGGGCATATTTTGAAAAGCCCATGATTGCTCTCGCAGCTGCATTCTGCACGATCTGAAGTTTCTGAACATTCTTCAAAGGTAGCCCCATGTAGAGAGCATTACAGTAGTCGAACCTCGAGGTGATGAGGGCATGAGTGACTGTGAGTAGTGAGTCCCAGTCCAAATAGGGCTGCAACTGGTGCACCTGGCGAACCTGGGCAAACGCCCCCCTCGCCACAGCTGAAAGATGGTTCTCTAATGTGAGCTGTGGATCGAGGAGGACTGTGGATTAAGAGAATGAAGGAGAAACAAATTTCAAAACCAGTATGTGTGTGGGAAAAGACTGGGTAAAGAGGAAAACCCAATGTGTAAGGAGTGAGTGAGGTTCTTGAAAAAGGGAGAGGTGAGACATTTAAGAAACAAAACACAATATATGAAGCAACATATGGACATAATGGAAGCCAGCACCATCGGCAAATATAAAAGACATGGGGAGATTTAGTGAATACTGTTGGTACACATTTAATTTATTATTTATTTATTTACTTATTTTATTGCTTGCTTGCTTGCTTTTGTTAAATTTAAAGCTGCCTAATCCCCTTATGACTTTTAGGCCTGTTTCCCATTTTTTTTACCTCATGTCTTTAATTTCTTTAGTTTATTATTTCCCCCTCCTCTCTTTTTTCCGCATGGCAGTTCCTCTGAAAGGGAACAGTGTGATGTTATTAATTGTAACTATTGCACGTTCCAGTTGATTTTAAACTTTTTTCCCCTCAAGTAAACTACTTGGGGGTGAGGGAGGAGCAATACAATACAGAATTAGTATCAACTTAGCTGCTTTCCAACAGATAGATTTGCAGACTGATGTGCTAATGAGATGGAATGGATTTAAGGGTGAACACCAGGGGACCCGGCATAGACTGACCTCATTTTTCTGCAGCATCGCCTGCCAGACAGAATTGAGTAAAGAAGAAAGCTCATAAGCCAAGACATTTTCACAAGTAAAACTGAGGCTGTTTAGATATTTCCAAGCCCAAGCTCTCAGGAGTAGAACAGAAGAGCAGACTTTCACACACTTTATAAGGTTGAGCACAGAAGTTGAAAAACAATGGAAGTCTGGGGCATAAAAATACTCTGTTGCTCCATTTAAACTATTCCAAGGGCAAACTAAGCATCCAAGGGAGCTGACCACTCCACCACGCAGAACCAAGAGAAGGGGCTAAAGTGGAAAAAAATGTGATGAAGATGGGCAGTTTCTAAAAGACAGGGTGGGGGAGAAGGAGGCAGGCAAGATATTGTTACTTCTTCCCATACTCCAAGACCTGCAGGCCAAAAGATGGAATGTTCTCAACTAGACAGTGGTAAAATCCAGTATTTTTTTTACCACTGGTTGTTGTTGTTGTTGTTATTATTATTAATTAATTAATTAATTAATTAATTAATTAATTAATTAATTAAATTTGTATGCCGCCCCTCTCCGTAGACTCGGGGCGACTCACAACAATAGTAGCAAAACAATATGTAATACAAATCTAATAATTTAAACTAAAAAACCATAATTTAAAAACATGCACACAACACACCATACATAAACAATATAGGCCTGGGGAAATTATTTCAGTTTCCCCATGCCCCACATCGTTCTGTGGGGATGGCAGGGGAAAGATATTCCAAAATCTCCATTCCCACCCACTCTAGGGAAAGGATACTGTGAAATCCCCAACACTACTCCCACTCTGGGTCCAGCCAGAGGTAGTATTTTCCGGTTCTCTGAATTACTCATAATTCTTGCTACCGGTTCTCCTGTCAAAACCTGCTAACTCTAGGGTTAGAGAAATTCCCATGAATTTCTGGGCTGCAATAATCCAGACTTCCACTAGAAAGAAACAAAGAGACAAAAAGCACCACTTACTAATTAAGAAAATGTATGATTGTGCAGAGATGGACCGGCTAACTATGGCAATGAACGACAAAAAAGACTTGGATTACTATAACACTTGGACAACATAGCATAAATAGATAGAAAAAAGGAAAACGGACTTATAATAAAAACACATATTATACTAGAATATAGGTACAGATAAATATTTTTATAGCATATGGATAAGTAGAAACTAACTGGATTTTAACTTACTGGAAAAATAGATGGATTTGTACAGTATTTGTATTTGGGTTGGCGTTCGTCTGAACATTGTGTCTATACCTTTTTTCTATGTTTTTTTTAATGTATGAAATCTAATTTAAAAATTTTTTTAAAGCACCACACTCTTGACACCCACTTGGGAATTACATTGATTGCTGTGGTCCAGATGTGATACTCCTATGCTCATAGCCATTACCAGTTCAGCTTTCCTTTGCAGAACTGTTCAATTCAGGGAATGTCAAGTCTATGAAGGGGCCAGAAGACAGGATAGTTTCCTGGAGAGGTAGGAAAGACTCAGATTGATTTGACTGGTTCAATTTCCTGCAAACGGACTCCTGCTAGCAAAGAAGGCCTAACTGGTGCATGGGCTCTAGTTCAGATGTTTCAAGAATAAACTGAAAGCATAGAAATAGCCCAGCCCTTTCATTTTTATGGTATACCAAAAATGGAGGGAGATCAGAAATGAAGAGAGAGAGAGAGAGACAAACTACTATAAATTATCCAATTATTCAATCAATAAACACTTAATTTAGTTCCTGTCCAACCTATTGCTATAAACCTAGTTTGGAATGTTACACAGAAAGGATTGTTCTACAGATCATATCTTCCTATGTAATTTTGCTGTTTCTTGGGAAATTAGATGATTGAGATCAACTCCTACTACGGTAATATTGCTCCAATATAATATCCTGTAACCTGAAGCAGGGGGGCCGGTCATTGGATGACCTAGCTCAGAGTAGGATTCAGCTATAAGAAAAAGCCCTGCTTTATGTGAGATAAATTGGGCTGAGAAAGATTATAGCATAGCATTCATAGAATTTAGACTTATATACCACTTAGAAACATAGAAACATAGAAACATAGAAGACTGACGGCAGAAAAAGATCTCATGGTCCATCTAGTCTGCCCTTATACTATTTTCTGTATTTTATCTTACAATGGATATATGTTTATCCCAGGCATGTTTAAATTCGGTTATTGTGGATTTACCAACCACGTCTGCTGGAAGTTTGTTCCAAGGATCTACTACTCTTTCAGTAAAATAATATTTTCTCATGTTGCCTTTGATCTTTCCCCCAACTAACTTCAGATTGTGTCCCCTTGTTCTTGTATTCACTTTCCTATTAAAAACACTTCCCTCCTGAACCCTATTTAACCCTTTAACATATTTAAATGTTTCGATCATGTCCCCCCTTTTCCTTCTGTCTTCCAGACTACCTGTATACAGATTGAGTTCATTAAGTCTTTCCTGATACGTTTTATACTTAAGACCTTCCACCATTCTTGTAGCCCGTCTTTGGACCCGTTCAATTTTGTCAATATCTTTTTGTAGGTGAGGTCTCCGGAACTGAACACAGTACTCCAAATGTGGTCTCACCAGCGCTCTATATAAGGGGATCACAATCTCCCTCTTCCTGCTTGTTATACCTCTAGCTATGCAGCCAAGCATCCTACTTGCCTTTCCTACCGCCCGACCACACTGCTCACCCATTTTGAGACTGTCAGAAATCACTACCCCTAAATCCTTCTCTTCTGAAGTTTTTGCTAACACAGAACTGCCAATGCAATACTCAGATTGAGGATTCCTTTTCCCCAAGTGCATTATTTTACATTTGGAAACATTAAACTGCAGTTTCCATTGCTTTGACCATTTATCTAGTAACGCTAAATCATTTACCATATTACAGACCCCTCCAAGAATATCAACCCTATTGCACACTTTAGAGTCATCGGCAAATAGGCAAACCTTCCCTACCAAACCTTCCCCTATGTCACTCACAAACATATTAAAAAGAATAGGACCCAGAATAGACCCTTGTGGCACACCGCTTGTAACCTGTCTCTGCTCAGAATACTCGCCATTAACAATAACTCTCTGATGTCTATGCTTCAGCCAGCTTGAAATCCACTGAACTATCCAGGGATTAAGTCTAATCTTCACTAATTTATCTATCAGCTCTTTATGTGGAACCGTATCAAAGGCTTTGCTGAAGTCCAGATAGGCAATATCCACGGCACCACCTTGATCCAACACCTTTGTGACATAGTCAAAGAACTCAATGAAATTAGTCTGACACGATTTGCCTTCAGTAAAGCCATGCTGATTTGGGTCCAATAAGTTACAGTATTGTTTTTTAGATGCTGATTTATCCTCTTTTTGAGTAGAGTCTCCATCATTTTAACTACAACTGATGTCAAGCTAACTGGCCTGTAATTACCAGCTTCTTCTCTACTGCCCTTCTTGTGGATAGGCACAACACTGGCCATTCTCCAATCCTCAGGAACATCTCCTGTTAACAGGGATTGGTTAAACAAATCAGTCAGGGGGGTAGCAATGACAGATCTAAGTTCTTTAAGAACTCTGGGGTGGATGCCATCTGGACCCATTGCCTTATTTATCTTTAATCTTTCAAGTTCTTCTAAGACATCGGCTTCTAAGATCACTGGAGCTGAATCCGTACAGCTGGAAGCAATGCTATATCCCTCTATAGTATTATTTTGTAAGGTGTCTTTTGAGAAAACTGAACAGAAGTAGTTATTGAAATGGTCAGCGATCTCCTTATTCCCATCAATGCATGTATTATTCCCAGTACTAAGCTTTGTGATGCTGCAGTTTTTCTTCTTCCTATCACTAATATATCTGAAGAAGGTTTTATCCCCCTTCTTTACAGATTTTGCTATTTCTTCCTCTTTTGAGGCTTTAGCAGCATATACAGTGATCCCCCGGTCATTGCCTCCCCGACCATTGCGAACAGGGTAATTTGCGATTTTTCAACCCGGAAGTCAAAATACCATCTACGCATGCGTGCCCTTTTTTTTCTATGGGCACGCATGCGTAGATGGCAACCGGGAGATCAGCTGCTGGGCGGCTTCCCTGGGTCTTCCCCCTCTTGCTGGCATCAGCGAGGAGTTTCCCCACCGCCCACGCAAACTCCTCGCTGCCGCTCGCCCGCCCTTCGCCTGCCCACGCCGTTCGCTCCCCCTCTTGCTGGCGGGAGGGCGAGAAGCCCTCCCCAGCACCCGCTCGCCCGCCCTTCGCCGCTCGCCCGCCCTTCGCCCTGGCGGAGAAATTCCAGCCCCCACCTGGTCCCGCCCGATCCTCCTCCCTGAGGCAGCTCGCCCTCCCATGGCCGCTTCCTCCACCCTCCATCGCAAGCCCTCGCCACCGCAGCCAACGCGCGCTGCGATCTTCAAGCCCGGCTCCTTTCGGCCCAGCATCCCGGGCCAAGCAGCTGCCTTCCGTGACTGAGCCTGGCTGGCCTGGAAGATCGTAGCGCGCGTTGGCTGCAGCGGCGAGCGAAGCCAAGCCGGCAGCAATGTCGCCGCCGCTGCAGCCAACGCGCGCTACGATCTTCCGGGCCAGCCAGGCTCAGTCACGGAAAGCAGCCGCTTGGCCCGGGATGCTGGGCCGAGAGGAGCCGGGCTTGATCCGCTGAGCCTGGCTGGCCCGGAAGATCGTAGCGCGCGTTGGCTGCAGCGGCGGCGACATTGCTGCCGGCTTGGCTTCGCTCGCTGGCCGCTGAGGAGCCGAAGATTGGGGGGCGGCGCGGCGAGCGAGCGAGCGAAGCCAAGCCGGCAGCAATGTCGCCGCCGCTGCAGCCAACGCGCGCTACGATCTTCCGGGCCAGCCAGGCTCAGCGGATCAAGCCCGGCTCCTCTCGGCCCAGCATCCCGGGCCAAGCGGCTGCCTTCCGTGACTGAGCCTGGCTGGCCCGGAAGATCGTAGCGCGCGTTGGCTGCAGCGGCGGCGACATTGCTGCCGGCTTGGCTTCGCTCGCTCGCTCGCCGCTGAGGAGCCGAAGATTGGGGGCGGCGCGGCTCTTTTAAAACATCGCCGCCGACATGGGGGGCTTGCTAGCACCCCCCAAACCCGGGTTGGGGGTTCGGGGGGGTGCTAGCGAGCCCCCCATGTCGGCAGCGATGTTTTAAAAGAGCCGCGCCACCCCCCAATCTTCGGCTCCTCGCTAGCGCTGCGGAAGTTTAAAACACCATCTGCACATGCGCAGATGGTGTTTTTACTTCCGCAGCGCTACTTCGCGAAAACCCGCTCGTTGCGGGGGGTCCTGGAACGGAACCCTCGCAACGAGCGGGGGATCACTGTATTATCTGTTTCGCCTCCTTCTGTCTCATTTTATACACCTCCCTATCAGCTATACTTCCAGACTCCTTATACCTCCTATAGGCAGCCTTTTTTTCATTGACTATAGCCCTTACATCATTGCTAAACCATAGCGGTTTCTTCTTCCTTTTACCTTTAGTTACTTGCTTTACATAAAGTCTTGTGGCTTTTAAGATGGCCTTTTTTAATACAGTCCACTGGGTGCTCGCTCCTGCCATTTTATTCCTCCCCTTTAATTCATTATTTAAATATTCCCCCATTGCATTAAAATTTGTTTTTCTGAAATCCAATACTTTGGTTGCAGTATAGGATTGCTCACAATCAATTTTTACATCAAACCACAAACATAGATGGTCACTGCAACCTAAATTTTCTCCCACCTTGACCTCTGAAACCCAATTCCCATTTGTAAAAACTAAATCTAGAATATTCTCCCCTCTAGTTGGTGTCTTAACTAGCTGTGCCAGAGCTGCTCCTGTAAAGGCCTCTACTATATTCTTACTTTTGCATGTAAGGGCACTGGGGATATTCCAGTCAACATCAGGCATGTTGAAATCACCCGTAACCACAATATCTCCCTTTACTGCCATTAGGGTAATCTCATCCACCATCTTGTTGTCATGTTCCTCAGATTGCCCTGGAGGCCTATAGATCACCCCAATTCTAATGACAGAACCGTCTTTATTTTGTATGCAAATCCAGAGGGTCTCCAGATCTTTACATGTATTTTGAATTAGTATTGTTTTTAGACTTTCTTTAACATAAATGGCTACTCCACCTCCCCTTCTCTCTATTCTATCCTTCCTATACAGTGTATATCCTGGTATGGATATTTCCCATTCATTAGAATCCTTAAACCATGTCTCAGTTACGGCAACCAGATCCAAATTATCTCTAGATATTATGGCCATTAACTCACAGAGCTTGTTGCTCAAGCTTCGAGCATTCGTGTACATTACCCGAAGAACATTATTTTCATTATTAGTTTGCCCCTTATCATCAACAACTACATCTATTTTATTTACAGCTCCCTTTTCATAAGCTTCCAGAAACTGATTTATCCTCATTGGTCGGGGACAGAAATCCTCCACATCTGGTACATCTCTGTCCCCTTTACCTAGTTTAAATGCCTGTCCAAAAAAGTTCTGAATTCCTCACCGAGCACCTGGGTACCTCTGTATGATGGATGCAAACCATCCCTCTTAAACAACTCCCTATTAGACCACCTACTGACATCATGACTTACATAACCAAAACCTTCAGCTTTACACCACTGCCTTAACCACACATTAAACTCTCTGATACAACTTGTTTTACCCTCCTGGCCACAAACCGGTAACACCTCTGAGAAAGTCACTGAATCAGTTATTTTACCCAGTTCCACACTTAGACATTGAAAATCTCTTTTTACTACATTAACATTTCTCTGGGACAAATCGTTTGTGCCAAGATGCACCACCACATCAACTTTATTACCTTTACTCACAGCCTTGACAATGTTTGTAATCCGCCTCCTGTCCCTGTGGGCAGTGGCTCCTGGAAGACACCTCATCACCTTCACCACATCCTTCCTCTGTCCCAAATCAACATTTCTGACAATCGAGTCACCCACAAGAACATGTGTCCTCTCTTTATTTCTACTAACTGGACTTGGTTTGGTGACACTATGCTCCTCATTTACAACAACTTCTCCTTTGAACATCCCCTCATTCTCCGCCTGAGGGGCCTTGCTAATATCTACAACATCCTTACTATTTAAATCCACAAGAACATTATAGGAATTGGATACAGAGAGACCAAAATTGTTATGTTTTTGTTCAACTGCACGTAATCTTCCTGAACCAATAGTTGTCCAAACAGCCCTCCTCCTCGGGGGGCGCTGTGGAAGTGGAGGCTGCACACATGGCTGCATTACAGCACGTGGCTGGGACAATCTTTCCACTTCTGCCTGCAAGCTACAAACTAAGGACTGCAATCTAGAGATCTCGCCATCTAACCTAGATGTCCTAATGCAAAGAGGGCAGTACCCCAAGTTCCACAAGGTACTACGGAACACAACAGCCAAACAAGTGTTACACTGCACCAAGCCAATCATCTTAACAATGTATTGAAATACAGGTACTTGGCAAGAAAATGAACCCCTATTGCTACCAAACTTTGCTGATTTTGGTTTATAGTTATATAATTCGCACGCCGCCAGGCGCGCGGGCCACTAGTTATCTATCCTCTTCCTCTGTGTTCTGGAAGTGCAGTTTAAAATGGTTTTTCTCACTCTGTTAAACTTCCCAGTCAAGTCCCCTCCTCCCTGAATTCAAAAACAATCAGCCAATAGAATTTCCCCTTACAACCAGTTATATCCTCTCCCCCTTGAATTCAGAAATACAAACTGTAAAAGAGCACTAGTTATCTATCCTCTTCCTCTGTGTTCTGGAAGTGCCTTCATGGTGCTTTACAGCCTTCTCTAAGTGGTTTAGAGAGTCAGCATATATTGCCCTCAACAATCTGGGTCCTCATTTCCCCCACCTTAGAAAGATGGAAGGCTGTGTCAACATTGAGCCTGTGGTGAGATGTGAACTGCTGAACTACAGCTAGTAGTTAGCAGTTAGCTGGCAGCTGGTAAGCAGAAGTAAGCTGCAGTACAGCACTCTAACCACTGCATCACCGTGGCTCTGGTTCAAAGGTACCTAGAGAACTTCCATGGCTAAGACAGTCATTAAATATGGGTTTATCCACCTAGTCCAACACCTTGATTGCTAGTTTATACATGGAATACTTGGGTTATGATGGTAATTTGGACCAGGACTGCCATTGCTAAGCTATGCAGTCATGAAGCGTCTTGGCACATAACTGCATTACTTAGTGACCGCTATCTTGGCAGTCCTAGATGCTGCTGAATGCCTGAGGTGTATGGGTCACTAAGCAAGAGGAGGCAGGAGCCCCAGGTAAAGAGCCTGGGGTTGCTGTGGGGTTGGTGGGGGATGTCATTAGTGAATGGGGCTGGGGAGGCCAATATAGATCACATGAAACGTAGGATAGGGTCTACATAGGCGATGTAGATAGGTGCTCTGGATGAGAGATAAAATGGGAGTGATTTACCAGAGTGATTTGCAATCCCTGCCAACTTCCCCATTGATTTTATTTATTTATTTATTCGATTTGCATGCCGCCCTTCTCCTTAGACTCAGGGTGGCTTACAACAGGTTAGCAATAGCACTTTTAACAGAGCCAGCATATTGCCCCCACAATCTGGGTCCTAATTTTACCCACCTCGGAAGGATGGAAGGCTGAGTCAACCTTGAACCGGTAATGAGATTTGAACTGCTGACCTGCAGATCTAGCAGTCAGCTTTAGTGGCCTGCAGTACCACACCCCACCCACTGCACCACCTCGGCTCATATTTTGCTTTTGTGAAGCTGGCAGGGAAGGTCAAAAAGTCATGTGATCATGTGATTGCAACTCCCTCTTATGTTATAATCATAAGCTGGGCTCCTGAATGCCTGGACTGCAATTATGTGACTGCAGGGGTGCTGCAATGGATATAATGCGGTGAGCCGCCCCGAGTCTAATAAATAATAATAACAATAACAATAACAACAACAACAACAACAGCAACAACTTTGAGGACTGGTTGTACACATCCATTGGTTCAGGCACTGCTGTAACTTTAAACAGTCACGGTACAAATGAATGGAAGTCAAGGACTATCTGTATTTATTATATAGTAAAATATGAAGCAGAGGCAGTTTGCTGTAGTGGTGTAGGTATTGTGTAGACCAGGAGTCTCCAACCTTAGCAACTTTAAGACTTGGGACTTCAACTCCCAGAATCCCTCAGCCACCAAAGTTCCCTGAGGAATTCTGGGAGTTGAAGTCCACAAGTCTTAAAGTTGCCACGGTTGGAGAGCCCTGGACTAGACAGTGAGAGACTGAGTGTTACTTCTGCCTTGGGCACAAAGCCAGCCAGGTGACCTTAGGCCAGACACTTTCCCTTAGCTCTGGGAAGGAGGCAATGGCAAACCATGTCTGAAAAACTTTGCCAAGAAAATTGCAGAGACTTGGCCAGGCAATTGCCAAAGGCAATACATATTCCAAGGCATCCACAAAACACATATAACACACCAATAAAATATATGAGCCGGGATAGTGCAGTGGTTAGAGTGCAGCACTGCAGCTACTTCAGCTAACTGCTAGCTGTAGTTCAGCAGTTCAAATCTCACCACTGGCTCAAGGCTGACTCAGCCTTCCATCCTTCCAAGGTGGATAAAAATAAGGACCCAGATTTTGGGGGGCAATAGGCTGATTCTGTAAACCGCTTAGAGAGGGCTGTAAAAGCACTGTGAAGCGGTATATAAGTCTACTGCTATATTGAAATATAGAATTGAGGTTTGAAACAAAACAACAGAGAGCTAGAATTTCTCAGGAAAGACTTGTGAGAGATCCCATAGAGATAGGTTACATTTGCGACTCAGAGACTCGGACTATCTTTCCATTTACAGTAGGTAGAAACATTAGCTAAAATCGTCTTATCAGCTTTGGACAGAATAAGATCCATTTCGTCTCATAAGGCTTTATCTCCTGGACATATGTAATTTGTGGTATTGGAAGGCGTTTGTGGCATGTGGCCATCCCTCTGTAATCTGTTTAGGATAAAACAAGCTCAATTCCTCACAACGGGGCTTCAAAAATAGGCTGCAACAGACTTTTCAGAGATGTGTGTTGGATTTCGGGTGGTCAAAATATATTTTCCTCCCCCGGTACCATCTCCAGTTCCTTGTTCTTTTCTTTCCCAGATGAGTAAGATACACGAGTGTTGCCCAGAACATAATGCACCACATTTTTTTTCTTCAACCATTATTTATTGAACACAATGAAACTTACACACAAGAATGAATGATGTTTCTTCTACACTCCCTATTTTTCCATGTAATCTCCGTCCTGTTCTATGGCCTTCCTCCAGCGAGACACAAGGGCGTGTATGCCCTGTCAGTACCACTCCTTGTTCTGGTCACGAAGCCATTTCTGCACTGTGCGAATCACCTCTTCCATACTTCCTTTGCTGGTTGACAGCTTCAGCGCCAACTGTGAAGCCGTTATGCGTTGGTTGTCGTGAATGAGCACATCAGAAAACTGCGTCTTGTCAGGTGTGACAGCCGTGGTTAGCCACCCTGAATGCTGCAAATCTTGGAGCTCTGCCAAACCGTCTTCTAAGGGCCTCACCCTCTGTGCCCAGTGACTAACCGTACTTCTGTCAACTGCAGATTCTCCATAAACTGTACACAAACGTTTGTGAATGTTCCCAACAGTTTCTTTCTCCGTAGTGAGAAATTCAATCACGTACATCACTTAGAGATGTCATTTCAAAACACTGATGCAGCTATACTATCGGTCTGAAGAAACACAAAATTTACACACGCACTCCTGACAATTCAAATAATGTACAGTATATCTAAAGTTTCGCATTCCTACCATTACTGTATGCTGAGAAAAAAAATGTGGTGCATTACTTTCTGGGCGACCCTCGTACATTGCGAGAGCACCCAGAGCTTAATTTGGAAAGAGACACCTGTGTTCTCCCTCCATTAACTTGGAAGTGTATTTTATTTAATTAAACTTCATTAGGTTTAAATGTAATTGAAGGCGGTCGCCTTTAAATTGTTTTCTGTACAAAATGAGCTGTTTTTTCCGTAAAAGAAAATTTATATTTACCTCGTTAGTATCGGCACACTTAAACGGCAACCCGGCTTCGTGGAAAGAAAAAAAAATTGTTACCACCTGGACGGCCAATAAAGAACTACAATGAAGAATAAGAGGGCGGGGCTTTTCTATTTGCATGTTTCCGCCTCCGTTCCCATTTCCGATTCGACTTCGCCTTTGAGAGGCGTGCTTAAGAGCCTCGCAACTCCTTTCTCCCGAATTTCATTGGTCCGACCGTCCTCCGTCGTCATCGTGCCCGCCCCTCCCATAAAATGCCATTGATATTCTGGAACGCCTTAGACGCCGATGAAAGATGTGATTGGCGGAGAGCGGAGGCTTCTTAATAAGATTCGTAATCGGGATCCTGTCGGTCTCAATATCGTTCCGGACCCGCCCTGTGGAAACACCTGCTAACTTGCTCCGAAACGGGACTTGCCGGAGTTGCTTCGGGCTAGTTGCTTCCTAACAACTTTGCATCCTTCAAGTAGCTCGGGACGCTTCTTTTTTTAAAAAAAATCCCTGTTGAGATTCTTTGGGACGTGTGTGATCAATCGAAGGAGAAAACCATGGACAACGGGGGAGGGAGCGAACTCTTGCCTCGGTTGTGCTGCCCAGAAAAGGGACCGAACGGCTACGGCTTCCACCTACACGGGGAGAAGAGCAAAACGGGCCAGTTCATCCGGTTGGTGGAGCCCGATTCCCCGGCCGAAAAATCCGGTCTGAAGGCGGGGGACCGCTTGATCGAAGTGAACGGGGACAACGTGGAGAAGGAAAGCCACCAGCAAGTCGTCAACCGCATCCGAAACTCGCCCGGGTCGGTGCGCTTGCTGGTCGTGGATTCGGAGACCGACCAGCATCTGCAGAAGCAGGGCCTCCAATGCCGCGAAGAATTCATCCGCGGGCTGCCCGAGAAAGCCGAGGCGAAGAACGGCGAGCGGGAGGAGGCTGCCCGACAGGACCAGGAGGACGAAACCAAAGCGGACGGAGAGGAAAACCACCGCGATGCCCAGCGGGTAAACATCTAGATCTCGTCCGCGCGGCGGGGGCGGGTGGGGGGGGGGAGGCTCTCCATGCAGGAGGCGGTCGAGAAAGGTTGATCCGAAAAAGGCAGAAATGCTACCGGATTTCCCATCGCCAAATCGGTCAGGGATCCCCTATTCGTGTTTTAACTTCTTTAGGCGAGGTTTTCCGAACGTGGCACTGCGGTGGCCTGCGGAACTACCGTACACCCGATTGAATTTTTGCCAATCAGTGTGCTCCAAAAAAAAAAGCAAAAAATCCGTGTTGGAAGGGTGGGGATAAAGGAAAAACTTGAGTGTTGTACCATCGAGATCCGGCCATAAATAGCACGTATGGTTTTAATGTGGTTTTTAAATTATTTTAAATTGCTTTTTAAAGATGTCCTAATATTATAGTGTATTTTGTGGGGGTTGTGAGCCGCCTAGAGTCTGCAGGGAGTTGGGTGGTATACAGATTGAATTAATGAAAGAAGTAAAGGAAGGGAGGGGAAGGAAGAAAAAGAAAGAGAGAGAGAGAGAGGGAGGGAGGGAGGGGGGAGGGAAGGAGGAAAACAAAGAAAGAGGGAGGGGGGAGGGAAGGAAGGAAGGAAAGAAGGAAAAAAGAGAGAAAGAAAGAAAAAGGAGGGAGGGAAGGAGGGAAAGAAAGAAAGAAAAAGAAAGGAGGGAGGGAGGGAAAGAAAGAGAGGGAGGGAAAGAAAGAAAGAAAGGGAAAGAAAGAAAGAAAGAAAGAAAGAAAGAAAGAAAGAAAGAAGTGGGTTGGGCGAGGATTAACTCACGGGAAGAACCGGGAAAGCACGTTAACAATGTTTATCCACTGTGTGCGTTTCCAAGCGCGACAAGTAGAAGCGCCTAGAAGTAGGAGCTGAGGTAAATGTTTTCGTGGTTGGTCGATCAATGGCAAAACAACAACAACAACACCAAATCCCGACCCCCTTCTCCTTGCGATATAGATGAGTAAGGTTGCTTATGTTATCAACACACGGCGGTACTTGTTTAGAAAGCCAGGAGTAGCCATGTTGACTAGAAAGAGGGAGGAGGAGGAGGGAGGGAGAGAGAGTGTAAACCGAAGGGAAAGCAACAGTTCTGTGGTGCCTCTTCCTCCCACCGCCACCCCGATCCGGGTGATCTTCGTTTTTGGGGGGAGGGAAAGCTGTGGGTGGCTTCCGCCGGGTGAGAAGCTTGAGCCGTGAGTTCCACACGGTTGCGTAGCGCTGCCCTGGCCTCGGGGCTTGCGGAGGAGCTGAGGGCAGACTTCGGATGGTGACGAACAAATTGAGGAGAGGCGATATGTGAGCCCTGCCAGTCTGGGATGCCTGCTGCGTTCCCAAGACTTCAGACTCTGCAGAGGTCTTCAAACTTGGCAACTTTAAGACTTGTGGACTTCAACTCCCAGAATTCTATGCTGGCTGGAGAATTCTGGGAGTTGAAGTCCACAAGTCTTAAAGTTGCCAAGTTTGAGGACCCCTGCTTTAGAGAGATCCCCGTGGGAAGAGAACTGGGCATTCCTGTGCTCCAGCGGCCCAAATCGAGTTTGGGGTGTTCCTTTAAAAACCTCAGGTGGGGGGAACATCATCGTTGCCTCCCGGTGTTTAGATCTGCCAAGCGGAAAGAACATCGCGAAGGGTTTGGGCTTGGCTACTTGATCGCCTCCTTTTCCCCATGTACCTGAATTAAGAGATTAAGTGGTGCCTAGTACTCTTTGTAACAACTCCGCCTCCCCTGTGAAACCCTTTTTTTTTTTTAGTGGTACACATCAAAGCTGAAATCCAGCCTTCTTCAATCTGCTGCATTCCAGATGTGCTAAAGCTACATTGGGGAATTGTGTTCTCAAATCTGAGTGGGTGTTATTAAAGAAAGGCTTAGCTTTCCCGGTAGAAGATACTGTGGTACTTCTACTTAAGAACTTAATTTGTTCCAGGTTCTTAAGTAGAAAAGTTCGTAAGAAGCAATTTTTTCCCATAGGAATCAATGTAAAAGCAAATAATGCATGCAAACCCATTAGGAAAGAAATAAAAGCTCGGAATTTGGGTGGGAGGAGGAGGAAGAAGAGAAGGAAGACAGTCGCTGCCGAAGGAAGAAGGTGAGGTGAGGGGAATCAAAAAAATCCAAAATTTTAAGCCTTTAAAAAAAAAGAGCACGCACCTCCCATACACCCAGCGCGAGGTTGCATCCCATGCACTGCGACAGAAACCTAGGGGGAATGGCAGGAAACTGGCCGGGCCTTCCTGGGAAATTTTTCCGGGTTCAGGTTCTTAAATACAAAATTGTTCTTAAGAAGAGGCAAAAAAATCTTGAACACCCGGTTCTTATCTAGAAAGGTTCTTAAGTAGAGGCGTTCTTAGGTAGAGGTACCACTGCACTAGGAAAAAATGGCCTTCCACTTAAATCACCTTGGTGTGCTTTACTTGAGCCCTACTTGGATCAGAGGGTCACTCATGCCCGTATCACCTCATGGCTGGATTATTGCAATGTGCTCTACATGGGGCTACCCTTGGAGAGTGTTTGGAGACTACAGTTGGTCCAGAATGCAGCTGTGCGAGCTATGGTGGCTGTGCCCAGATAAAATCACACTTTGCCAATTCTTTGCGACCTGCACTGGTCTTCGGTCACAATTCAAGGTGTTGGTCATTATCTTTAAAGTCCTATATGGCTCAGGGTCAAAGTATCTTTGAGACTGCGTTCTACCACATGCCTTCCAGTGACCGGTTAGATCCCACAGGCTTGGTCTTCTTCAGGTCCCGTCAGCTAAACAGTGTTGGCTGATGGGTCCGTGGGGAAGAGCCTTCTCTGTGGTTGCCCCCACTCTCTGGAATCAGCTACCTCCTGAGAATCAAAGACCTGGCTTTTCCGATAGGCCTGAAGCCATTGACCTGGGGGTGGGGTGTTTACTAGCGAGGTCATCCCATGAATGTATGGATGGCTGTAATTCTTTTAAATTGAAATGTTTTTATATTGATCCATGTTTATTTTTGTTGTGAGCCTCCCTGAGTCCCTAGGGAGTTGGACAGCATAGAAATGTAAGTAAGTAAGTAAGTAAGTAAGTAAGTAAGTAAGTAAGTAAGTAAGTAAATAAATGCTGCACAAATTTAGTTAGGTCACCTTATTTTACTTCATTATGTCATCCCATTCTATCAAAAGTAAAGGTGTTTTTGTGTGATAAATGGGACTGCCGCCTTATTTTCATGCATGCTAATTTATTTCTCCCCTTGCTACTTTGCTAAATCAAACGAGGAATTTATTAAGGTTTTTTTTAAAGCTTTAAAAATAATTAGCACCTTCCTGCACACTTCCTAAACTCTGGAAGGCATACAATAAATTAAATACTTAGTGCTTATTGAGCTACCATAGCCTGGTATTGAGCATTTGGTGAATTTTTAATTATCTCAGTGAAACTGGCCGCATCTTGAGCCCTGCAAGGCAAAGAGAACTTTGAAGTTTTAAAAACATAGGGGTTGGAAAAAAGAAATCCAGTTATCTGAACAAGAGACTGGAACTGTTGTTTCCTGAAACTAAATCTTGTTTTCCTCCCCATTTTTTAAATATAATATAAATTATATTCAGATCTTTTCTGCTACTTTTATACATTTTGGATTGCTTTATAGAGAAATTAAATCTGTTCCACTGATCTGAGAGATAAATTTAATTCCAAGATATGTAGGACTAAGTCACAACTCATTTACATGAACTTGAGGAAGAAGAGGGCTTAGTAAACTTGTTGAAACGTGAAGCTAAGCTGTAACCAAAAAGTCCCTGTTTGGTATATCCGCAAACATATCCTCTCCAAGGGATAAACCATACATTATAACTTTAGGAGATCATACTTTAGGGACCAACATGCTCATTCAATGATTTGACCTCACAAGTTTTTTAACCAGTACCCAACATGGATTAATATAAATAATGTTTTCTCTGCAGTCTCCAAATAGATAAGAAATAAGATAATGATAAAACAGTTCTTTTACTTTAAAATCCTATTCAAATAATTTTGATTGAGAAGCCTTTCTCCATCTTGGAGATATAAAATGTTGTTGCTCTCGAGGTCCTGTGATGGATACATGTTATAGATTTGTACCTGGTGCATTTTGGGATTTCCTCTGTTAACAATGAACTTTTGATGGGCTTCAGTCTTTTGATGTATGAACCTTGGTTGATAGCTCCCTAAAGAAATGTAGCAATCCACTGAAACCATTAAATTGAGTTTCAATTTAATTCTTGTGCTACTTTCTGTTTCTGATTTTGCTTGAGAGGCGCCTTAGGAATATGGCTATGAACAGTTGCTGAAAAGCATGTTGCAATGCAGGCGAATTTGCATATGATCCTAGACATTTGAAATCAGGATTAGGGTATTTGGAGTCTTGGATGTGGTTAGACTGACAAAAAGGCAAGCTCTTTGGAGCTCTTTGGACAACGCTAAGAATGGGTTTACTATTAAGCATTGATCAAACTGGACTTAGAGCAATATGACCAGCAACAACCTTCTGTAAAATAGAGAAGTAATTTGCTGCTATAAGGGAAAGCTGTACATATAGGAACGTAGAAGAGGCTGAAGTACAGGCTTCCCACCAACAAATCAAGCGATTGCGATAAGTTCTGTAATACAAAGCTCAATTAGATTAGTTTATTAAGTCATAAATGTCTGGCTGATTTGACAGTTTTCATATTTGTGGAGAAATGGATATACGAGATAAAGGCCTGCAGGGGCGTTTGAAATGTGCAGTTGTAGAAAGAACACAATTTGGACTTGAATCAGCTTTGCTGGAATGTTTAATACTGTTGGGCAATCTGATACCTTTTAAATATTTTGGACTACAGCCGCCACAATCCCTACTAGGCATCACCGTGCCTATACCCCTGTCCAAAAAGTTGGGGAAAGGAACAGGTTTGGCATTAACTGAAGGGATGCCAGTCATCCAGAACAACAGCTCTCAAGTTGCAAATTTGGGAGCTATCGCGGAACCTCAGCATTGGCTTAAAAACATTCCTGCTTCTTCACTCTTGATTTCAGTCTAATATAAATCCTTGGCTACATTCCTACCCATTCTATATTTTTGGCTGCAACATAGATTGACCAATTGGTTATGGGCCATCAAACCGAACTCTTGGCTTGAAACTGACCTGATTTGACATCTTGATTTGAATGTCCAGATCAAATCAAACTGGTTTTTCCAAATTAGATTGATATTCAAATGGCAGAGTTCCTGATTTGAATAGACGCAAGAGTTAGTGAGAGACACAAAAGCTGCAGTGGCATGGAAAGTTGGTGAAGAATTGGGGGAAGATACAAATGCAGAATTTATTTTTATTTTATTTATTGTCAAGTGTATATTGGTGGCATGCAAAGATATAATAATAATCATATACATGATTAGTCAAGGGCTACCAAAATGTTTACTACCACACTGTGGATATGGCTTATGCATTTTCTTTCAACATCTTTCAGTGCAAATTGGGTGCTCTGGGGTGGAGCTCCATTTTTGCTACCCCACTACGTGCCCCACCCCACGTCTGGGCAGTAGCCCACCCCTGTACATGATACTAGTAAAAGAGAAACATTAGGACAGGGGACAGAAGGCACTCTGGTGCACTTATGCGTGCCCCCTTCTGTGCTTTTATTCCTCTGAATATTGTAGTAGGAATAGCCATAGTATAGGCTGTTTAATTGGAGCACCAAATCTTATAGACTCCACTATGATTTATTTTTTATTGATTGATTTTGTCCAATACACAATGAGGGTTTTAGTGGGTATACACATAGTAAAATACATGATGAAGGTTATAGAGGAGATACTCGTAGTAAAATATATTTAAGAAAGAAGAGAAGAGAAGTTGTAGGAATAGAACATATCAATGAAACAATAGAAGAAGAGATATAGGAATAGAAGAAAGGTATGGGAGATATAGGAGAGCAATAGGACAGGGGATGGAAGGCACTCTAGTGCACTTGTACTCGCCCCTTACTGACCTCTTAGGAATCTGGATAGGTCAACCGTGGATAATCCAGGGGTAAAGTGTTGGGGGTTTGGGGATGACACTATGGAGTCCGGTAATGAGTTCCACGCTTTGACAACTCGGTTACTGAAGTCATATTTTTTTACAGTCAAGTTTGGAGCGGTTAATATTAAGTTTAAATCTGTCGTGTGCTCTTGTGTTGTTATGGTTGAAGCTGAAGTAGTCGCCGACAGGCAGGATGTTGCAGCATATGATCTTGTGGGCAATACTTAGATCTTGTTTAAGGCATCTTAGTTCTAGACTTTCTAGACCCAGGATTGAAAGTCTAGTCTCGTAGGGTATTCTGTTTTGAGTGGAGGAGTGAAGGAGTGACCTGTGAAAAAAAATATATTAAAGAAATATACTTAATATGCTACCGCCTATATTCATAATATTGTGTGACCAAGAACATTACAGTACCTTTTTAAAAATTTGATTCCTGTCTCTTTGGGCTTGATAAGTTAGAAACCCTATGCAAATCATTGGAAGCAGATAGTCAAATCTGCCTTAGTTGAGGGTTACTTCTTGGGAGGGGAGGCAAAGAGAGAGGATTCTCGCCACTGCCAACAAGTAGGAGTCCTTGATTGTTTGGAGCTTCTAGGCATCTGGAATTTTGAAAGTGTATAATGGGCGTCCTCACAAAATGGCTGCTAGGGAAGGGATGAGCTAGCCCTCAAACACCCATTTACGAGAAGGTTGCAGCAAAGCAAATGTGGTACATTTGTTCCCTGCCAACATTTTTGACCCCCTCCCCATTAAGCCTCATTTTCTCTTTCTTCTGAGCATGCCAATTCATGTCCTGCAGCTACTCATCGCTTTTTAAAAAAAATTCTATGAACTGGGGCCCCCAGAAAGCATGACTGGGAGCTGTCAGCTTCCCATTTTTATTCCCACTTAAAAGAGAAGATTGATGAAGTGGGCAGAAATTTATACTCTTTTTCTGCTGCTTCTGGGGCAAAATAAAACCAATTACTCACATTTGCCTGTAAACTGTATTTCTGTTTATATGCCACAATCCTTCTGAGAATTTTTGCTTTCTGTTGAATGTCTCGCAAGTGTCCAGGACTAACTTTGCAAAAGAGAGCTCCATGCAGATTCAGAATGCTACATTTCAGGGATGAAATCCAGCAGGTTCTAACAGGTTCTGGAGAACCAGTAGCAGAAATTTTGAGAAGTTTGGAGAACTGGTAAATACCACCTCTGGCTGACCCCATTTTGCAATATCCTTCCCCTGCCACGCCCTCCAAGCCACACCAGACCCACCACACCAGACCCACCGAAACAGTAGGGGGAGGGAATCATATTTCACCACTGCTACATTTCCTGGGAAGGTGTGTTTCCCATAATAGGATAAATTATAAGCTCCATATTCTTAACCATTTAATGTGCTAGGTCAGTGGTACATAAATAAAATCCATCCATATGCAACTCTGTTATGAAAAACCCTAAGAAAATTGCCCATGTACCATGTAAGGTTTTGAAAGCTGACCTGTAAAGAGGTAGCTAAGTACACTGCTAAAAAAATAAAGGGAACACTTAAACAACACAATATAACTCCAAGTAAATCAAACTTCTGTGAAATCAAGCTGTCCACTTAGGAAGCAACTCTGACAGTCAATTCCACATGCTGTTGTGCACATTCAACTTTGTACAGAAAAAAGTACTCAATGAGAATATTTCATTCATTCAGATCTAGGATGTGTTATTTGAGTGTTCCCTTTATTTTTTTGAGCAGCATAGTTTACTGAATTCTTCTGGGGACTGATTGAAGAATACAAATACAGTGGTACCTCGTGATACGAACCCCCCGTGATACGAACATTTCGAGATACGAACCCGGAGTTTGGAAATTTTTGCCTCTTCTTACGAACTTTTTTCGACTTACGAACCTACCGCAGATCACAAAATGGCGCTGCGGTGGGCGCCGCCGCCTGGCTGTCACCTTTTGAAACAGCCGGGGGGCTTCTCGGTGTTCACCCGAACCCAAACTTTTGCCGAACTTTTCGGGTTCGGGTTCGGGAGGCCGCCGAGAAGCGCCACCGCCCGCCTGTCACCTTCTGAAACAGCCGGGGGGCTTCTCGGCATTCTCCCGAACGCCGAACCTGGAAGTTCGGCAAAGGTTCGGGTTCGGGTTCCGGAGGCCGCCAAGTAGCGCCCGGCTGTTTCAGAAGGTTACCGCCGGGCGGCGGCGCATGGTGGAGCGCCGTTTTTGCGATTGGCGGTGGCGTTTTCGGCCGATCTGGAGGCTAAAATGGAGGTGGGGAATCCCAATAGGGAATTCCATGGGCCGAGCTTTGACGTCACGAAGATGTCCTTCCTGGAGGCTTCCTGTATAGTAAGATGTCAATCAAGCCTTTCCAGGGATGAAAATGATTTTATAATACTTTTTTTTTTTGCTGCTGGCAAAGATAGCTGCTTGTCACTAAGTTTTAAGAAGTCCATTTATTTCTGCATATTCCTTTTCCTCTCATGGACTCCCAATTTATACAGTATCGCTCATCTGACTGAGCAGTCAGCATCAATTTGCATTGCTCCAATGTCAAGTACTCTTTTGACATTGGAGGGTGATAAAGGAAGAAAGGCATGTGAACATTTAGCCTGTTTGTGTTCTGTGAACATATTTCCAGTGCGTGTGTTATTGAGATCCACCCTGAATTTCACTGAGTATAATTAATAGAAACATAGAAACATAGAAGTCTGACGGCAGAAAAAGACCTCATGGTCCATCTAGTCTGCCCTTATACTATTTCCTGTATTTTATCTTAGGATGGATATATGTTTATCCCAGGCATGTTTAAATTCAGTTGCTGTGGATTTATCTACCACGTCTGCTGGAAGTTTGTTCCAAGGATCTACTACTCTTTCAGTAAAATAATAAATACGTACCGGTAGTTTAAATAAAAATGGCACATACTGAGCTGTGTCAGCAACAGCCTTTCTTCTAGTTTTGGTATACTCTAGATTAGTGTTTCCCAACCTTGACAACTTGAAGATATTTGCACTTCAACTCCCAGAATTCCCCAGCCAATATGCTGAACTCAGATCAAAGAACCTACATTAAGGCATACTGAAACGTATGAAGCATGCCATTGTTTATTCAGAAATGTCTGTAAAACTGAGCATCGTTGATAATTGGTGTATGCTATCAAATACTAGGTTTCTTCAAATGCCCCAGTTATCAATGGTCAGCTTTTGGGATGGTGAAAGTCCCAGAAGTCGCCTTAATCTAGCACAGTGTTTCTTAACTTCAGCAACTTTAAGGTTGATGGATGGATGGATGGATGGACTTCAAATCCCAGAATCCCATAGCCACCCAGTCCACCCAAAAGTGTTCTGCTTTCATCAGATTGTTAATTTTTAAAAACTCTCTGTTTCGCCAAATGTATCTTTTCACTTTTTTTACAAGTACACCATGGATGATTAAATGTTCCTTCAGTTTCACATTTCTAACATTGATTAGAAGTACCATAGTACTGTCAGACGCGCTCTCTGGTAATAGATACCAATGGTATATCATTTTTTAAAATGTTTCCTTTTAAAAAGTAAGGCATAGATCTTGTTCTCCCGGCATGTCCCAACCGCCTGTAATTAGAGGGTAATTAGTCCAAAAAGACACACACCACACAATAGAAGGAAAACCAAAAGTCTTTATCAACAGAAAAGCAGAAAAAACTCCCTTATTAAATGTCAAAGGGATTTTCTGGTACACACAAGGCACAGGTTAAATGCAATCCAATTTCTTACCCAGTAACTGGGAAATTTGAGTCCAATTCCAAAGTCCAGAAAGTCCACACACAGTCTTGAACAGGGAAACAGCAAAACCACGAGCACGCTGCTCTTTTTATCTGTAGCACTAATTACAGCAGCCCCACCCAATCACAGGTGGCCTCACTTATCTCCTGTAATAATCCTTCAGTTGTTCTCTCCTATGCATCACTCTACGCATGCGTGGATCTGTCGTAAGTTCTTGTTCAGAATCCAGGGATGATAAAGATGATTGATCTCCTCCTGGGCTGTCTGCCAAACTCCCCTCTCTCCTGCCACTCATGCTTCCTTCGTCAGAGGAGACTTCGTCGGGAGATTCCCCCACATCCACCTCCACATTCCTTGGGGCAGGAGCTGGGCCAGAGCCAACCACAACAGACCTATTAACCACATTTTCTCCAAATGGTTCATTTGAATGTTACTTTGAATGAAATTACAAAGTATGGTTAAAGGGCTACATTTAGAGAGAAGATGGTGACACCATCTCTTAATGTACTGGAATAGCTGTATGTCTCATGAGAATACAATCCTGATCAAGTAAGGTGTCCACTAAATACTTCTAAAGTTCATGAATATATCTAATTGCTAACTAACAGAAGAATTGTTAATGTTTATTTGCTTAGGAATTTTAAATATGTGACCACAAATGACCATTTATCTAAATATTTAAATAGGGACTCTAGCAGGATTTGGAGATTCTTTTAACTAAAGAATTTCGGAGAAGGAAATAAGGGGAAATGGGGAGTTCCTGTTCATAGTTGTAATGGACAGAAGGGATGGCCTTGAAGGAACATGAGGAAGAGCCTCACCACGACAACAGTCAGACCAAAGAAATCTGAGTCCAGGGCAGAAATGTAACTTAAGAAAGTGAAGGGTCTTTGATGCTGTTTGAGCTTCCTTGTTTTCTTCAAGATATTTCATTACCCAAAGTAATTAACCCCAATCAAGACATTTCCAAGCAAGCCAACAATAAACAGCCCAGCCAAAGAACCTCTAAGATAGTGATGGCAAACCCATGACACATATGCTGTAGGTGGCACGCAGAGCCATATAGCAATAGCATTTAGACTTATATACCACTTCATAGTGCTTTTACAGCCCTCTCTAAGCAGTTTTACAGAATCAGCCTATTGCCCCCAACAATCTTGGTCCTCATTTTACCCCCCTCGGAAGGATGGCTAGCTGATTTTTGGCTTGGGAAGGCGTTTTTGACCTCCGGTGGGCAAGCAAGAGCATTTTCGCCCTTCCCAGGACTCAAGAAAGCCTATGGAGCCTGGGGAGGACAAAAAACAGTCCCACTGGTAGTTGGGAAATAGAACAGCATAGGGGTCATGCGCGGGGGCGGGGCAGCATGGGGAGCATTGAATTATGGTTGTGAGCACACACACACATAGTATGTATATGCGCACTTTCGGCACTCGAGGAAAAAAAGGTTCGCCATCACTACTCTAAGACTATCCCATCCAACATCGATAGAGCAAGCTTGAGAGCAAATCCCACTCCTTACTCGTACTGATGAGGTTACCTAGTTTGGCTAATGAAATGTCTGCAAGTAAAAAAAAATCAAGCTCAGAGAACACCAAAGACTCCTCATTTCAAGCCTGAGCTACAAATATTCTTCTTGGTTGGTATTTAAGAAACAGTCTCTGGACTATTCAATCCTCTGGAGTTCTTGCAAAGACAAAGGGAGGAAGGGGGTGGGGCAGGTATATTCAGACTTGAAAGATTATGTTATTATAACTATAATAATAATAAGCAGTTTTAGCGTTTATATCTTTGGTTTCCTAGTCTGGTGTAGCTTGAGGGATTGATAATAATATTTCAATGAATACATTTGGTGAGTCAGTACAATTTTAAAAAGAGGTGGCTCTACCTTGACTGACAGCAGTAATGCTGGGTTTCAGGCATAACTTTTCTATTCTTGGATAACTGTACATTATGTTTATAACCAATGAGTTGGAACAATAAATGACATTGCTATTTATTTCTTTTTATTCATTAAGGCAGTGATTTTCAACCTTTTTTGAGCTGCGGCACATTTTTTACATATACAAAATAATGGGGCACCTTGAGCGAGGGGGGCAGTGGGGGGGCTAAAAAAGGTTTGGACAAAAAAAATTCTCTCTCTCTTCCTCCCTTTCGCTCTATTTCTCTCCTTCTTTCTCTCTCTTCCTTCCTCTCTCTCTCCATCCCTCTTTCTCTCTTCCTTCCTTCCTCTTTTTTGCTCTTTCTATCTCTCCCTCCTTCCCTGCCTCTCTTTCTCTCTCTTGCTTTCTTTCTCTTTCTCTCTCTCTCTTTCTTTCTCTTTCTTTCTCTCTCTCTCTCTCTCTCTCTCTCTCTCTATTTCTTTCTTTCTTTCTCTCTTTCTTTCTTTCTCTTTCTTTCTCCTTTCTCTCTCTCTTCCTCCCTTTTGCTCTATTTCTCTCCCTCTTTCTCTCTCTTCCTTCCTCTCTCTCTCCATCCCTCTTTCTCTCTTCCTTCCTTCCTCTCTCTTTTGCTCTCTTTCTATCTCTCCCTCCTTCTCTGCCTCTCTTTCTCTCTCTTGCTTTCTTTCTCTTTCTTTCTCTCTCTCTCTCTTTCTTTCTCTTTCTTTCTCTCTCTCTCTCTTTCTTTCTCTCTCTCTCTTTCTTTCTTTCTCTCTCTCGCTTTCTTTCTTTCTCTCTCCCTCTTGCTTTCTTTCTCTTTCTTTCTCTCTCTTGCTTTCTTTCTCTTTCTTTCTCTCTCTCTTGCTTTCTTTCTTTCTCTTTCTTTCTCTCTCTCTCTCTTGCTTTCTTTCTTTCTCTCTCTTTCTTTCTTTCTTTCTCTTTCTTTCTCTCTCTCTTGCTTTCTTTCTCTCTCTCTCTTGCTTTCTTTCTCTTTCTTTCTCTCTCTTGCTTTCTTTCTCTTTCTTTCTTTCTCTCTTTCTTTCTCTCTCTCTCTCTCTTTCTTTCTCTCTCTCTTTCTTTCTTTCTTTCTCTCTCTTGCTTTCTTTCTCTTTCTTTCTCTCTCTCTTGCTTTCTTTCTCTTTCTTTCTCTCTCTTGCTTTCTTTCTCTTTCTTTCTCTCTCTTGCTTTCTTTCTCTTTCTTTCTCTCTCTTGCTTTCTTTCTCTCTTTCTTTCTTTCTTTCTCTCTCTCTTGCTTTCTTTCTCTTTCTCTCTTTCTCTCTCTCTTGCTTTCTTTCTCTTTCTTTCTCTTGCTTTCTTTCTCTTTCTCTCTTTCTCTCTCTCTTGCTTTCTTTCTCTTTCTTTCTCTCTTTCTCTCTCTTGCTGAGCTTCGTGGCACACCTGACCATGTCTCGCGGCACACTGTTTGAAAAACACTGCATTAAGGAACAGTACAGTAGAAGGAAACAAAACCAATCACATGAGGAACTGTATTAAGGGGTCGCGGCATTAGAAAGTTTGAGAACCACCGAAATAGAGATAGTGTAATACTTCAACTAAACTAAGCCTTGAAACCTTTTAATGAAATAATAATTTGACTTTGAAGCCAGAGAAATAGTTTTCTGTCTTCTCCTGCCTATCATGTAGAAAACATGTTTGCAGCAGGGATTCCTTGCCACTGAAATTCGGGAGGAATTTTGATTTACAAAAGTAAGAATTGGTTTGAAATATCTCCACAAAAGTTTCCTGGAATTAAAAGAGAGGAAATCTACCTTCAAGCCCTGCCCTTTAATACCTTTATCTTGTTAATACGCTTCTGCTAAAGGTCTCTGTGACAAATTGGTAAACTATTTATCTAAAACTCGATTCCTTTCCTGATTCTGCAACTCTGGCCATTGTGCTGCGCTATACCTATTGTCCTTGGTGTCAGAGATTTGTCTTTGAAATCTCCAAGTAGTAACCACTGCAAATATCTAAAACAATCTGTTCAAACACTAATTAATGAGGAACAATAGCTGGTCTGCCTTTCTCTTGATCTCCTTCAATAGCCGAACACCAGTTTTCAAACACTAGATAGAACAGGTTGGCACAAATAGACTGTGAAAAGATAGAATTTAAAAAATGGAATGTAATGATTACCTGATTTGTATACGTGAGTTCCAAACTGCAAAATAAATATCACATAAATATAAAAAGAGGGAGAAGAAAATATTGAGAAAGAGAGATCTGTGTGTCCTTCTGACTCCCTAGGACAGGGGTCAGCAACCCGTGGCTCTGGAGCCGCATGTGGCTCTTTCATCCCTCTGCTGTGGCTCCCTGTCACTCAAAATATGCATAACAACCACCAATGGCTGCCGATCGGTTTCCGGTCACAATTCAAAGTGTTGGTCATGACCTTTAAAGCCCTACATGGCATTGGGCCAGAATACATCCGGAACTGCCTTCTACCGCACGAATCCTAGCGGCCGATAAGGTCCCACAGAGTTGGCCTTCTCTGGGTCCCGTCGACCAAACAATGTCGTTTGGCGGGCCCCAGGGGAAGAGCCTTCTCTGTGGTGGCTCCGGCCCTCTGGAATCAACTCCCCCCAGAGATTAGAACGGCCCCCACCCTCCTTGTCTTTCGCAAATTACTCAAGACCCACCTTTGTCGCCAGGCATGGGAGAGTTAGGATATTGCTTCCCCTAGGCCATTACAAGTTATGTATGGTATGTTTGTGTGTATGTTTGGTTTTTATAATAAGGGTTTTTAGTTGTTTTATTAAATTGGATTGTTACATGTTGTTTTTTATCATGGTTGTTAGCCGCTCTGAGTCTGCGGAGAGGGGCGGCATACAAATCCAATAAATAAAATAAATAAAATAAATACCCGCTGGTACAAGATTTATTCAGCTTTTCAACTCCCGGTAGGCCAAACATGAATAAATCCAAGGGGGAAAAGTTTCAGAAGAGAACAGAATATTTAATTCAACTACATATGCTAGTTCTGTTGCCGCTCAGGAAATAGTCAGATCCTGGAAGACTTTTGTGGCTCCCGGTGTTTTCTTTTCTGTGGGAAACAGGTCCAAATGACTCTTTGAGTGCTTAAGGTTGGCGACCCCTGCCCTAGGAATGTATCTGGTCTTCCCAAAACAATACAGAGACTTTAGGCTTACAATAAAAGGCCGGTTAAAATATAAATCAGCCTGATCTTAGGCATTTAAATTGGCATACAATCATTACTGGGTGTAGTTGACATGTTTCCAAGCCAGTGTGTTATCAGTCATAAACCAGATCTGCAAAGCTAATAAATAACTCTGCAAACTGAACTTTCATTTCTGATCGTAATACTCCTAATTCCGAAGAGGCAGATCTGTCTTGTCATTCTCTTTCTCCTCCCTCTGATCGTTATAACTTTCTTACCAGATAAGCAGGTAAATAATGTTTGGATTCCGATATTGATCTGAACCATAAAGCATAGCTTACAGGTTACAATGTCCTGGATCACATATCACACTAACATGGAACCAAATAAGCAATGTGACTGATAACATAGCATGAAGTTCACAGCCAGTTGCTCTAACCAAGAGGTCTCCAAACTTGGCAACTTTAAGACTTCTGGACTTCAATTCCCAGAAATCTCCAGCATGGCTGGCTGGAGAATTCTGGGAATTGAAGTCCATAACTCTTAAATTTGTCGAGTTTGGAGACCTCTGCTCTACGCCATCAACAGGAAAAGTCAGGGAGGAATGAGCTTTTGAATCCTTGTGCCTGTACTTGTTTGATACTTGAATTAGCATCTTGGGATGTTTGTTTTTTCCTTTAGAGAACTTATTCAAGTCATTTGAGTCTATCATTGAGTTTGTCCAGGTATTTGACTGGCCTTTACTTTTAGCTGAGCTGAAATTTTACAATAGCTGGATTTCACTTTTTGCAAATGCTCCAAGTTTGTTCCCATTACTACATTCCTGTGAGTTGGTAACCAAATTTGGAACGGTAGTTTATTCACACGCAAATATGTTTATCAGCTTACTGTGTGTTGATTTTAGCAGAATCCCCCAAATTAAATGGGCAGTAGGATAAATAATTCTTATATTTTGTGTGATGGGTCCCAAAGGATGTGGTCTTTAATTATTTTGTGAGGAAACAGCTAGTGCAATTGTATAAAGCAGTGTTTTTCAACCAGTGTGCCGTGGCACACTAGTGTGCCGCGAGACATGGTCAGGTGTGCCGCGAAGCTCAGAGAGAGAAAGAAAGGAAGAGAGAGAGAAAGAAAGAGGGAAAGAAAGCAAGAGAGAGAGAGAGAACAAGAAAAAGAAAGCAAGAGAGAGAGAAAGAGAGAGAGAGAGAGGAAGGGAAGGAGAGAGAGAGAAAGGCATAGAGGTAGGGAGGGAGGGAGAGAGAAAGACAGCAAAAAAGAGAGGAAGGAAGGAAGATAAAGAAAGAGGGATGGAAAGAGAGAGAAAGAAAGGAAGGGAGAGAAAGAGGGAGGGAGGGAGAGAGAAATAGAGTGAAAGGGAGGAAGAGAGAAAGAGATAATTTTTTTGTCCAAACTTTTTTAGCCGCCCCCCCCCCCCCCCCACAATGTGCCCCAGAGTTTCATAAATGTAAAAAATGTGCCGCGGCTCAAAAAAGGTTGAAAATCACTGGTATAAAGAACAATAATGCATTATGTAAAGGAATTATTTCTCAACTTTTTGTGGCAGAGACTTTGGTTTCACTTCAGAGTGATGTCAAACATTGTTCCCGGGGGAGGGAATTTGTGCTACTGCCCCCCCAAAGCTTTAATGGCTGCAATTATTTTATAATTCTTACAAGGCAGAGATGCAGTAGAATTCCCCTCACTGGGAGGAAACTGCCTATAAACACCTCTCAGTTCTGGTTCTTGTCCAGTAAGTCGTAACCGATAATGGGTTGCAGGTGGTGCGGCTGTGATCGGGGTTCCGGTGGCGGAAATTGATATGCGCACGCATCTCCGCACCCCCCAATGTGTGCACGCCCGAGATTTGGCTGCACATGCTCAGCAAGTGATATCTCGCGCAAGGATGTTCTCGTGCGTGAGATTTCGCCAATTTTTGGCGGTTTTTTGCTTCCGCGCATGCATGGAAACTAAGAAATTGCTGGAAATCCGGCAGGTGCCCACATGCCTGATGCACACCGCCCACGACAATCCTGGAGAACATACCGGTAGCGGCCAGTAAGTGGAACCCCCACCTGGTCGTAACAGTATCTCAAAATAACTCATCCATACATGAAACAATTAAAATGTGCAGAAAAGTTCCCAAGGCAAAAAAAAAAAAAGGACATCAAGCATAGAGTAAAATGTGAGAGGAGAAGAAAAAAGTTGTAATACTACAAAAATGTTAAAATCAAATTGAAGACTTAGATCCCAAGTGTTCCCCCCATTGTAGAGGTGAAGAATATAATAATACTAATGCTAATACATTTAGGGTCTGTTCCCTGTTCCTGAGCCGAGGTGGTGCAGTGGGTAGAGTGCAGGACTGCAGGCCACTGAAGCTGACTGTAGATCTGTAGGTCAGTGGTTCAAATCTCATCACCGGCTCAAGGTTGACTCAGCCTTCCATCCTTCCCAGGTGGGTAAAATGAGGACCCGGATTGTGGGGGCAATAGGTTGGCTCTGTTAAAAAGTGCGAGGTCGTGGCAGCTGTCAGCCTTGATAGCTTCAAGACAGGAGTAGATAGATTCATGGATGCCAAGTGTATCAGTGGTTATTGAAACGGATGTCCAAGTGCTGCCTCTATGTTGGTTGATGCATTCAGGATTCCCTTGAGTACCATTTGTTGGGGGTCAAGGGAAAGGGAGGGCGAATGCTGGCTGGGGAATTCTGGGAGTTGAAGTCCAGATATCTTCAAGTTGCCAAGGTTGGGAAACACTGCTGTAGAGCCTGTGCAAACCAGGAGGAACCCACCTCTGATACACACATAGAGTAGCTTGCTCTTTTGGGGAAGGCATCATTTTCTCCTTGGTAGTTCCTTGAGTAAAGTGTTGTTTTTCTTTCTGCTTGCTTGATTGTTTGCCTGGTGTTAATCCCTGCTTAATGGGGTGTTGGCTGCTAGAAGAGATGTGTTCTGCTCTTTTTATTTCCTTCTTAGCTTTTTTTTTCTGTTTTGAATTGAGTATAAATATGATTTGTTTCTCTGTGCGTTTCTGTGTGCTCAAAGCTCTAAATGCCAAGCTTTCAGAATTCCTTAGTGTTTTCGGATTTAAGCTTGGTCTAGAGTCAGTTTGATGTAGTAGTTAAGACATCCAGCTAGAAACCAAGAGACTGTAAATTTTAGGTGTGTGTGTGTGTGTGTGTGTGTGAGAGAGAGAGAGAGAGAGAGAGAGAGAGAGAGAGAGAGAGAGACCTTAGGCCAGTCACTTTTTTCTCAGCCCTAGGAAGGAGGCAATAGCAAAGTTTCTGAAAAACTTTGCCAAGAAAACTGCAAGGGCTTGTCCAGGTTGTCTCAAAGAATTGGACACGCTTGAAAGAAAGTGGGGTACATGGTGTTCAGTTTCCCAGTAGAAGCTATGGGTGCCCAACTTTTGGTAGGATCTACAAAGTGGTACATCAGGCTTGTGTGTTTTGTGGCATCTATAGACGTATGGAAGGACAGTCTCCACTGCTTTTGATATAGGCCAATGTTTTTCCGCCCCAAGTCTGCGGAGAGGGACGGCATACAAATCTAATAAATTATTATTATTATTTTCTTTTGTGATTTAACCTTTCTTGGTTAGGTCATTGAAGAATCTCCTGATCAGGTAGTCTAGTTTCTTTTGGGTTGGTATTTACGGGGTGATAAGTTTCTTTGTCCTCCAGTAATCAATTGGCTTTTTGTATGTCTTGTTGCTTTTCTGTGGTAATTGTGGTTTGACCTTTACCTGCTGGGAAGATGGTAACGATGGTTCTTCTTTATGTTTTGAGGGCTTCTCTTTCCCCAGCTTTAAGTTGGTTCTGCTTTTGTGTTCTTCTGGTCTGTGGGGTGATTATGTTTTCTTGCATCTTTGTGGCACATCCTGATGATTTCAAATGCTGCTTCTAAGGCTACGAAAAATTCTAACTGATTCCTATTGTCTATATCAGTGATGGCGAACCTATGGCACGGGTGCCACAGGTGGCACACGGAGCCATATTTGCTGGCACATGAGCCGTTGACCTAGCTCAGCTCTAGGGTGCATATGTGTACCAGCCAGCTGATTTTTGGCTCACACAGAGTCTCTGGGAGGGTGTTTTTAGCTTCCAGAGAGCCTCCAGGGGGATGGGGGAGGGTGTTTTTACCTCCCTTCGGCTCTAGGGAAGCCTTTGGAGCCTGGGGAGGGCGAAACATGAGCCTCCTGGGCCCACCTGAAGTTGGGAAACAGGCTGTTTCTGGCCTCCAGAGGGCCTTAGGGGGAGGGCTGTTTTTGTCCTCCCCAGACATTGAATTATGGGTGTGGGCACTTGCGCAATAGCACACGCACACACTCTTTCGGCACCCGAGGAGAAAAAGGTTCGCCATCACTAGTCTATATTATAACTGAGGCCTTTCATGTGTTTTGCAGTGGGTAGTGGGCGGCTGGAGTGTTGACTCCTCATTTGACTTCAGATATCTCTTTGCTTCTGGAGTTTAGCTTGAGAAGTTTGGTTTGCAGTTTCGTTTCCCTTTTTTCAGCGTGTCTTAGAGAGATATAGTCTTGATGGCATTTGTTCGTGTTTTTGTGTGTTCTGGGATCATGATTTGTTCCAGTTACTCCCTGAGATTATATGCGGTGTACTGGTATTTCTCTAGCCTGAGATAAGCTTCAATAATTGTTATTATCATATCATTTTTGGCTGTTTTGGTGTTTATTTAATAAATGATTAATTAAACCATTGGTGTTTATTTTAACTTATAAAACGTAAGAAAAGCATGCTATAACGTATGAGTGGGTGAATTTACTTTTCGTATATATAGCAGCCACCTTACCCAGAGGTTCCCTACCAGTTCGCTGAGCACTGACAATGTCAGCTCGCTTCATTTGCATGCGCAGTTTCACATAAGTTCCCTACCAGTTTGCCGAGAACTGACAATGTGAGCGCTTGTACACGCTCACTTCATTCGCACATGCCTTCCATACATGAGCTTTGCTCGTGTGCCCAGCTTCAGGCATGTACATGGCTTGAAAGCGTGGCTAAATAGGACGGCATGGCCGCTATTACCAGTTCACCAGAACCGGCTGAATGCCACCTCTGACCTTACCCCAAAATATGTTGCCTAAGCATGAGGGGGGGTTCTTTAGGGCAGTGATAGGAAAGAGTCAACGGATTTTGCTTTAGCAGCTGCTGAGTCATCACTTCTTCCTTCTCGGGGCAAGTGACTGCCTCTAGGTCTGTTAATGGTTCTCAAACATTTATGGCTCCTTCCCTTTGGCCATCCTGACCTCTTCATTAGGAGTGGCAGCCACAGTTCATGGTGGAAGACTTCAATGGAGCTGATAGCAGAGAGAAATCAGAGTAAAAAAAAAAAAAGAGAAGGGAAGTTCTGGAGAGATAACAACCAGTTCCCCTTATCTTTCATTATGGGGATAAAGACTTCTGGGAATTACGTTGTGATATATGTGATTACTGGTCCTTCCCTGGGTAGGATGTTAGAATACGGATAGGAAATCTTACATTAGCTGGCAGTTTTTAATAACCCATTTTCACCCCATCGGTTTTAGGATAATTAGCCCTATTTAGTGTCACAGAGAATTTCATCACACGAGGAATGATGTGAACAAGCCATTTTACCCTTAAAGCTTTTGGATTCTTATTCTGAAAGTCAGTGATGGTGAACCTATGGCATGGGTGCCACAGGTGGCACGCGGAGCCATATTTATTTATTTATTTACTTACTTACTTACTTACTTACTTACTTACTTACTTACTTACTTACTTACTTACTTATTTATTTGATTTTTATGCCGCCCTTCTCCTAAGACTCAGGGCGGCTTACAACATGTTAGCAATAGCACTTTTTAACAGAGCCAGCCTATTGCCCCCACAATCTGGGTACTCATTTTACCCACCTCGGAAGGATGGAAGGCTGAGTCAACCTTGTGAGCCGGTGATGAGATTTGAACCGCTGACCTTCAGATCTACAAGTCAGCTTCAGTGGCCTGCAGTACAGCACTCTACCTGCTGCGCCACCCTGGCTCATATCTGCTGGCACACTAGCCGTTGCCCTAGCTCAGCTCCAATGGTAATGTGTGTGCCGGCCAGTTGATTTTTGGCTCACATAGAGGCTCTGGAAGGGCATTTCTGGATTACAGAGGGCGTCCGGGAGAATGGGAGAGGACATTTTTGCCCTCTCCGGGTTCCAGGGAAACCTCTGAAGCCTGGGGAGGGCAAAAAATGGGCATACAAGGCCCACCAGAATTTGAGAAATGGGCCATTTCTGCCCTCCAGGGAGAGGAGTAGGCCATTTTCACCCTCCCTAGTCATTGAATTATGGGTGTAGGCACTTGCACATGCACAACAGTGCATGTGCAAACACTGTCAGCACCCATGGGAAAAAAGGTTCGCCATCATTGCTCTATGTTATGGCTGAGTAACACTTAAGGAACATTATTAAGAGCCGGGGTGGCGCAGCAGGTAGAGTGCTGTACTGCAGGCCACTGAAGCTGACTGTAGATCTGTAGGTCAGAGGTTCAAATCTCATCACTGGCTCAAGGTTGACTCAGCCTTCCATCCTTCCGAGGTGGGTAAAATGAGGACCCGGATTGTGGGGGCAATAGGCTGGCTCTGTTAAAAAGTGCTATTGCTAACATGTTGTAAGCCGCCCTGAGTCTAAAGAGAAGGGTGCAATAAAAATCGAATGAATGAATGAATGAATGAATGAATGATGAGTTGAGAACAATCTAATGTCATGTCTATGAAGATTCTCAATTATCCAGGTCATTTTTCATAAGGCAACTGGACTTCCTTATTTTTTTTCCCCCTTGAACATGTTCTCCTTCTTATCTGAACTGAAGAAGCTTCTTAGATGAGAAGCAAAACATTTTCAAGGGGAAAAAAGAACCTACGAAAGTCCAGCTGCCTTTTAAAAAACATCTTTGAGAAGACCTAATGCCGTGTTAG
Organism: Erythrolamprus reginae; assembly: GCF_031021105.1. Classification (NCBI taxonomy): domain Eukaryota; kingdom Metazoa; phylum Chordata; class Lepidosauria; order Squamata; family Dipsadidae; genus Erythrolamprus; species Erythrolamprus reginae. The sequence goes on along the minus strand of NC_091951.1, from coordinate 153,100,427 downwards.
TCAGGCCACTTAAAAGTGAATCGCAACCAGTACAGCATAATTGCATGCAATGGGGAGTTTTCATTCACACATCTGCTAGCATTCTTTAGATTTCTAACCCAGGTGGGAGCATATGTGAAAGGTGCTTTGCTCAGATAAATGCACCACTTCCACAGTCCACTGGCTATTTTCTGACATCACAGCGTGCAACCTAAAGAGCAGAGGGACTACTCTCTGTCCCTTGCATGCTGAAATGTAAAAAATAAAATACAGGAAATTGTGGAGATTGGGCTAATAGGAGGTGTCTTCATCCAACACATCTAAAAGTTGGGCTCGGTTGACCATTCAAGAACTTACTTTCCAGAGGGAAGGGCACGGTAATAATGGAACAAAGGACAAAATGGGAAGGCCTCAGATTCAAAGTGCATTGAGAATTATTTCTTGAGAAAGCGGGACATAATTCTTCACTTATGTAAGGGTGCACCCTTTGTTCTGCTTACGTAAGCTACTGTATAAGACCTTTCCTCCCTTAAAAAAAAGGCTGAAAATTTGGATGTAGCTTTTTTCAAAGCTTCCCCCCCCCCCCAGCCCTAATGAGGTGATAATGATCTTCCCAGCTTCCTAATCCCTCCAAAGTAGGTTTTTCCAGACCTAAGCCTTTGCAGGCTTGTTTTCATTCCTACTCCCTCCAAACATTTTTTTCAGCCCTAACCAGGGGACAAAATAATGTGCTGAAGTTGACCAGACTAAGAACGCTAGCCAGATGAATACCTGGCAGGTAGATTTTTCCTCTATTTTCCTCCCCCAAAACTAAGGTGTATCTTATACTCTGGTGCATCTTATACCCCTAACTCGTGTCTTTAAAAAAAAATATTTATCAGATTTATCCTGCCTTTCATTCAGCTGATCAAGATTACATAGAGCTTCTATTATTCCTCTCATTGATAATTCTATGAGTTAGACTGGGCTGAGTGACTCCATGAATTTTTGTGGCGATGGGGAGATTGGAACCTGTGCTTCCCTGCTTCTCATCCAGCATCTCTCTCTATATTGTGTGTGTTTCTTTTCTATAGAATATGTTTCCTGGGTTTCAATCTTATATGGATTTTTATAATAAGAGAGAATATTTGTAACTGAAATGAGGGGTCCTTGCTTGCTTGTTTTCTCGTAGAGGTTTCATTATCCTAAGTCAGTGGATCTCAACTTTGCTAATGCCGCAACCTCTTAATACAGTTCCTCATGTTGTGGTGACCCCCAACCATAAGTCTAGTGCCAATTCTCCCAACAGAGCTTTAAGCTGATTGGCAGGAAGATCAAAGGGACACCCCCACTGTAAATGACTCATTGGTTGAATTGTAAAAATATATTCCAACGTAGTTAGAGAATAGAATAGAATTCTTTATTGGCCAAGTGTGATTGCACACAAGGAATTTGCCTTTGGTGCATATGCTCTCAGTGTACATAAAAGAAAAAGATACATTTGTCAATCATGTGGTACAACACTTAATGATTGTCATCGGGTTCAAATAAGCAATGAAGAAACAATATTAATAAAAATTTTAGGATACAAGCAACAAGTTACAGTCGTAGAGTCAAAAGTGGGAGGAAAAGGATAATAGGAATGATGTGGAAAAAAACTAGTAGAAATAGAAGTGCAGATTTAGTAAAAGGTTTGACAGTGTTGAGGGAAACATTTGTTTAGTAGAGTGATTGTTTAGTAGAGTGATGTTAGTTCCTAACACCATGGGAAATTTGTCTTTTCCCATGGTCTTAGGCGACCCCTGTGAAATGGTCATTTGACCCCCCAAAGGGGTCCCAACCCCCAGGTTGAGAACCACTGTCCTAAGTGGTTAACTTACTCAGTGCTAGTAAGGAGTGCTGTTTGCTGTCAGTTTATATTCTGGTGACTTGCCTGTCTGTGTCTAAGAGAGCAGTACAATTAACAGAACCAGAAAACCTTGTTTTTCCTTTCTTGGTGATTGTATCATCAAAATCACATTTCCTGTAATTGTTGGCTTTGGTGTTAAGTTGCATAACTCCATTGAACACCTACGATATCCAAACTTCTGTCGTGTGGGATTTCAACACGTATAAGTATTCTGTATCTTGCTGGTAACCCGCACTGAAAGCCCGTAACCTCTCAATTAGGGTAATCTATGGATTAGGCCAAATTCCCACAAAATCTGCCATCAGAGCAAACTCAAGATGTCAGGAGGACAGAAAAGATCTCGCTGATGATCTCGCTGATGAATAAACTTCAGGATGTGGCTTCGGCTGCTGGGGAGGGCAATCCTCTTTCTCTCCAGCTAGCAGCACAGCTTCCTCTGAGGACTATTAAGGGAGATAATGCTAATTAGAAGTGGCTTAAGATATAAATCCTTATCAACAGGAGGTTAATGATGTCCTTGTCCTTTGCTACACCTTTTATTGCAGCCGAGGGACAAAGGTCCCTCCTCCACCCAAGAAGGGGGTGTGCTAAAGGGTCAAGAATGGTTAGGCAGAGGGTTAAAAAATAGCAGCAGATATAGACAAGGAACAGCTGAATCTGCACAATGTTTTCTCGGGAACCTGGTTAATAGTTTCACTGTTAAATCATTCCCAAAGCAATTGCTAAAGATGAACTTTTCCCTGTTCCCACTCCCTGCTCTCACTGCAGAACTCTTAGGAAAGTAGATGGTTTGCCTTTTCAAGAAGGATGGAGAAATGTGGCTCTCCAGCTAGTCACAGTGCTAGTGAAAACCAAAGCATTCCAACCCTGAATTGGATTGGATTGGATCTCTTCCATGAGGATCCAGTCAAAGCCCAGAAGGAAAGAGGGAGGCTTGATGAAGGGGATGAAGTGCCCTGCCCTCATTGTTGCATGGACTCTATTGGCATGGTCCAGGGGTAGGCAAAGTTTGCTCTTGTATGACTTATGGACTTCAACTCCCAGAATTCCTGAGCCAGTCATGCTAGATCAGGAATTCTGGGAGTTGAAGTCCACATATCATAGAAGAGCCAATTTTGCCTAACCTTGGCATGGTCCAACCTTCTATACAGGTAGCATGGAGGAAGGAGGTGTCTCATAAATAACTGCCTGCAGGAACTCATTGATGCATCTAGAGACAGTCTGGTATTTCTTGAAATTTCTGCTCAGGTGGGAACCTCCATGGGCACAGCTAAAGGTGAAATCTATCTTAGATTTGTTGTAAACTGTTTTTTTTTTCACTTTGTTCTGAGCCGCCCCGAGTCTGCGGAGAGGGGCGGCATACAAATCTAAATAAACATAAACAAACATAAACACATGTTCTCTTTCCTAGCACTGTAGGTGAGGCAGCTATGGAAGCATATCAGAGAAGAAAGCCAACCTCCAACTAAGGAGAAATCTCCTGACAGAACAATTGATCAGTGGAACGGCTTGCCTCCAGAAATCATGGGTGCTCCATCAGTGGAGGTTTTTAAGAAGAGATTGGACAGCTATTTGTCCAGAATAGTATAAGCAGAGGTGGGTTCCTCCCAGTTCGCATTGGTTCTATACAACTGGTAATAAACCGGTGGTGATGTCACAGAGCCAGTTTTGTTGGTGCTGGTCTGTGGACGCTACCATCTTTAAAAAAAAAATTTTTTTTTTGAATTTTTTTTTGGCTAGTTTTTGCTTTTGTGCATGTGTAGAAGCTGAGTTTTCAGCACTGCGCATGCGCTGCCATCTTGTTTTCAACTGGGGTTTTTTTGGCTATTGTTTGCTTGTTTTTTGGCACTCTGTATGTTTGTATGTCCACGTAGTGTGGCCATGCGGCATACAATGCGTGTGCCGACACGCAGTGCAGAAGGAAGTGAACCAGTGGCAAGATAAATTAGAACCCACCCCTGGGTATAAGACAGTGATGGAAAACCCATGGCACACGTGCCACAGGTGGCACACAGAGCCTTATCTGCCAGCACACGAGCCGTTGCCCTAGCTCAGGGGTAGGCAAAGTTGTCTCTTCTATGATATGTGTACTTCAACTCCCAGAATTCCTGAGCTAGCATCATCGGCTCAGGAATTCTGGGAGTTGAAGTCCACAAATCATCGAAGAGCCAACTTGGCCTGCCCCTACCCTAGCTCAACTCCAGCACGCATGTCCATGCCAGCCAGCTGATATTCAGCTCATGTGGAGGCTCTGGGAGGACATTTTGGGCCTTCGGAGGATCTCTGGGGGTGGCAGAAGTCTCTGGAGCCTGGGAGGGTGAAAAACAGACCTACGAGGTCCACCGGAAGTTGGGAAATGGGCTGCTTCCGGCCTTCATAGGACCATTTTCGCACTCCCCAGAGGGTGTGGACCCTTACATGTGCATGATAGCATGCGTGCAAACACTTTCGGCACCCGAGGGGAAAAAGTTCGCCATCACTGGTATAAGGTATCCTGTTTGAGCAGAGGGTTGAACTAGAAGACTTCAACTCTGTTATTCTATAATTCTATAATATGACCTCAAGGCAGAATAACGTAAAATTATGTTCCGCTTTCATGTGAACTAACTGCTCCGCTTAGTACAGGGGCTTCAAACTCGATAGCATCACGGGCCGGATCATGACGTATGATGACATTTTTTGCCCTTGCAGGATAGGCGTGGCCTGCGCATGATTTATCCGGCCTGTGGGCCACCAATTTGACAGGCCTGGCCTAGTACTTGCTGAGGACACTCTGGACTCTAAATCCCATTCAGTCCGCCTCCTACCTAGATGTTCATGACCTACACTAGGGCTACACTATCTTTTTTCCCCAAGTTCAGGACTTTGCTTGTGGTATCATTCTAAAGTCCCACTTCAGTCATCATTGAGTGAGAAGAGATTATCAGAGAATTGCCATGCTTTATTTACTGTGGGAATGTAGCTGCTTTTGGTTTTTGGAAAGTGGCAGGGTGAAGTTTGTGGGAAGCTTTTCCTGAATCTTCACGCAGGCAACACTTCACAAGGCTTCAATGCCAAAGGGTGATCTCCAGTTGAGATTTCCACTTCCTGCATGTCCAAGAAGCCAGAAGTCGCCTCTCTCAGGCTGTGAGGTGAGATCCATTACTGTGTCATTCTGGGACAGTTCTCAGAGAGACAGCATTCCTAAGCAGTTCTCCCATCCTGAAACTGAGAGTTCGAATAGTGAATACCGTCCTGTGAGTGACTTGCTTTGCACTTTTGCTGCATCTACTCCGTACATAATGAGTTCAGTTTCACTTTTTATATTTTGGAAAGCTTCTGCTATTCAGATTACTCCCAGGCCACTCAACTTCCTGTGGGACCTCTGTTACATACTGTGCTGAAAACAATCCCAGTTTCAGAGGAAGCTTCCAGAAATAATCTATTGCATTTGTTCACACAGTGAGGAAGTGCAGAACCTGGGTGGGGTAGGGGTGGGGATCGGTTTACTCTAGGTGACAGAGCTCTGGATTTTTTATTACTGATTCGGATTTTCCCACATGTGCCAGTATGATATCTCTAATAAATTTAAAGCTATGTGATATAAGGTGAAAGGACGTTTGAAGAACGGAATTAAGTAAACATAAACAAATAATATATAGTATAAGCAAGGGTGAGCTTCTGCCCGGACCCGGAGGAATGCAGTGGGGTAGCGAAAATGGAGCTTCACCCCATAGCACCAAGTCTTCGGAGAAGGGTGGCATACAAGTCAAATAGATAGATAGATAGATAGATAGATAGATAGATAGATAGATAGATAGATAGATAGATAGATAGATAGAAACATAGAAGTCTGTTTCTATCTATCCATCCATCCATCCATCCATCCATCCATCTATCTATCCTATCTATCTTATTTATCTATCTATCTAACCTATCTTATCTATCTATCTATCTTATCTATCTATCTATCTATCTATCTATCTATCTATCTATCTATCTATCTATCTAACCTATCTATCTAACCTATCTATCTAACCTATCTATCTTATCTATCTATCTATCTATCTATCTATCTATCTATCTATCTATCTATCTAACCTATCTATCTTATCTATCTATCTATCTATCTTATCTATCTATCTATCTTATCTATCTTATCTATCTATCTATCTATCTATCTATCTATCTATCTATCTATCTAACCTATCTATCTTATCTATCTTATCTATCTATCTATCTATCTATCTATCTATCTATCTATCTATCTATCTATCTATCTGACTTGTATGCCGCCCTTCTCCGAAGACTTGGTGCTATGGGGTGATAGATAAATAATATGTTGAAAGAAAATGCAGGGCATCCTCTTTGAACAGCCTCTGCATTGAAAGCGTTTAAAAGCGTTGAAAGCATTTAAAACCCCCGAAGTCGGTGATTCTGCTACAAACAAAAGTGTCTAAGGAAAAATATAAGGAGATAAGATCTGGAATTAATTCTATGTGATCTGGGTTTCTGCCTCCCCCTCCTTTCCGAATGGCTATAGTATTCTCTAGAACAGAGGTCTTCATAGCTGGCTGGAGAATTCTGGGAGTTGAAATTCACAAGTCTTAAAAGTTGCCAAGTTTGGGGACCCTTGCTGTAGAAAATAAAAATGAATAGTGCTTGAAAGCTAATGTTTTGCCAGAAACCTTGATTTTGTTTGGTAGCCTGCAGGAAGGAGGGTTAAGACTTGTTATGTGGAATGGAGCAATGGAGCCATCCTTGGTCAAGTCACATAATTGTCAAACCACTCTCACTTGGTCACATGGCTGGCAAACCACTCCTACCCTGTCACATGACCATCAAGCCATACCCACAAAATAAGTCACGCCCACAGTGTGGTAGTAAAATATTTGGCAGCCCCTCACTGCGTATATGATAGATGCAATGTAAGAGATTAGGGATAGATCTGTGTTAAATTATTGTGATGTTCTAAAATGAATAAAAATGAATAAATAAAACATTTTTTTAAAAAAAATGGAACTGAGGAAACTCAAGCCTCTGAGTTTTCTTTCGTTAGGGGTGTTACTGGAAACCCTGACATTAGATGTATCTAATATGGCTCAATTTTTCCCCCAGGCTAAACTCTCTATTCCGCAAGAAGCATTATTGCTCTGTGTTTCTGGGAGCCACTATGTTGGAGAAAGAAACACTCAGTTGCTGGTTGCTATATCCCAGACCTTGCTTCTCCGTGTTCTGTGTTCTCTTCTGAATCTTGAAATCCCTTCTGGATTGTCATCAATCCATATACAGTGCCACCTCTACTTACGAACTTAATTCGTTCCATGGCCAAGTTCTTAAGTAGAAAAGTTTGTAAGAAGAAGCAATTTTTCCCATAGGAATCAATGTAAAAGCAAATAATGCGTGCGATTGGGGAAACCACAGGGAGGTTGGGGGCCCTGTTTCCTCCCAGGAGATTCCTAGAGAGGCCCCATGGAGACTTCTCCCTGTCTTTTCTGGCCCTGTTTCCTCCCAGGAGATTCCTAGAGAGGCCCCACAGAGTCTTCCATCGCCTTCTCCAGTCCTGTTTCCTCCCATGAGATTCCTACAGATGCCCCAATGCTTTTTCCTACAGATGCCCAGATGCTTTTTCCGGTTACAGTTTCGGAGGCTCAGGTTTGTAAGAGAAGAGGCAAAAAAATCTTGAACACCCGTGTCTTATCTAGAAAAGCTTGTAAGTAGAGGCATTCTTAGATAGAGATACCACTGTAAGAACTGCATTTACAGATCCTTTCTTTGTCCTATTTTAGAAGCTTTCATTCTTGAGACTTGTCGTAAAGCTAGGGTGCAGCACACATGAAGTTGGGATGAACAGCTGTGTGTAACATCTGAGGAGTATTCCTGATTCCTCTGGCTTGAAAGTCTAATATCCTTTTGAACTCCTGCTCGCTAGCTGGGATATTTACATGTATTAGAGTCCTGTTTACTTTATAGGGATAGCCTTGGCTTTTGTTTGCTTAACAAGCTTGAAGCACTTTCCCCACCACCACCACCCCCTCCTGCTGGACTGTTGTGTAGTGGGTGATTCACACTCTGCTGATGAAGGAACTCAAGCCATGGACGACTTTTGCATTCACGTTTTGGAAGCTCTCCAGATTCCTCTTTCCAGTTTCCCCAAGACTAATAATGCTGGGGACTGCTCCATGTTTGCCGAACACCTCATTGTAAAGCATGTTTAGTGCTGAAATTGAAATGGGGGAGTAAGCAAATTTTGGAGGTGTTTTCTTTCTTTGGAGGCATCCATCTCCGTTGTCTCTGTGGGTCATGTTGTGCTTTGGGATGGGGTCTTAGGAGGGTAGGTAATAGCATTACTATATTTCTGCATCATTGTTCCATTTGTATTGTGTGAGATGGGGACTCCATGAAATTTATCAGCAGGGCTAATTGAAAGAAGGAGTGTGGATTCCACCAAGACACCTGGCTCCATAGGCCCACTCATAATTTATGGAAATTTGAGCCATAGCCCATCACCCTGTTTCATGAAGAATTGTCCTGACTGGCACACATTTGGAAAGTTCATGGGTTTTGGAGTGTGTGTGTTGTGTTTGTAAAAGCAAGAGAGATTGAATGAGGTGTCTAAAATTCAGCTTTAAATATCATCAGCATGTTGAGATGGGAGATGAAGAAGGATATTGGTAGTTTTTATAAGTCCTGCCGGTTCCTGTACTAAATTCGTTTTTCTCCCAATGATGGATGAATATTTGTGCTCTCTTTAAGCCAGATTTGACTTGTCATCTTGTCACTGTTTGGCAAACTGTCTGGCCACAACATTTGACAGGAACAGGATAAAAATGGAAAAGAAAATCACCAAGAGCTCTAAGAAGTTTTATAAACAACCATGGTGGTTATGAATCTGCAAAAACCTGTGTTACTACTTTGGTAGCTGCTCTCAGAAGAAAATCAGAGAGCTGAGTTTGTGTGTAGGAGGCAAGTGACGTTTGAGAGTGGTATTCAGTTCCTATGCTGCTGGTGCCTGAATGGGAGAGGGGGAATTGTGTTCAAAAAAATACATTAAAGTGAAAAAAGACAGCATCAGAAATGCATTTCTGAGTATTTGATAGCGGGTTAAATTCAGGATACATTGACAATTAGAAAGCAGGTAAATGGGATACCATGAATTCCTGCCACATACCTCCTGTAAATTTACAAAGAGAGGAGAAGAGGTTTGATATTGTTCTGTCGGGCTCTCTGGTAGAATCCTCCCAAAACTTCACAGGTACAAATTCCAGACACACACGTTTGAAAATTCAAAACAATGTTCTTTATAATGAAAATTCACTTAAACCAAGCCCTCTTTTGGTATAGCAAAGAGCACTCGTCTCCAAACAAACTGGTAATTTGTACAAGTCCCTTATCAGTTCTGTGATACTTAGCTTGCAGCCATGAGGCAATTCACAGTCCTTCTTCTTTCACAAAGTGAAACACACTTTGCCCTGGTTTAGTTTCAAAGTGGGGAAAAATCAGCACACAAAAGGTCAAAGTCAGTAAAGCAATCATGAAACACCACGATCAGATAATCCTCCACAATGGCCAAACCCACAGGCTGCTCTTTATAGCAGCCTCACTAATTACCACAGCCCCACCCAACCACAGGGGGCCTCATTTTCTTTGATAATCTCTCAGTTGTTGTTGCCTATGCATTGCTCTCCAATAATGGCTGTATCATTAACTCTTGTTCTGAATCCAAGGAGGAGCTAGATAATTGATCTCCTTCTGAGCTGTCTGCCACACTCTCCTCCTCCCTGTCACTCATGTCTTCTTGGTCAGAGGAGCCTTCAGCAGCAGATTCCACCGGGGGCAAAACAGGCCTGCAGCATGTGGATGTCTCCCCCACATCCACAGTCCTTGGAGCAGGAGCTGGGCCAGAGCTAACCACAACAGATATGAAAGCCCCTCTTGGTGTTTAGAGCGTCAATAATCTCTTAAGGAGCTCTTCATTTTTGCTCTTTGTGTAAGTAACAGCGTTTTTGTATGGTCACAATTCATATGGAACCTTACCTGACTTTGAAAGACACTGAAATATAGAGTTATATTTTGAATTTGGGTGTATTTACTTTCTCAGGAAAGGAAAGGCGGTCATTATCCAAATATAGCAAATGTGTGTACAGCACTTATATTTCAGTCAAGCATTTGAACATTTGCTCAGCCGGCCAGCAATGGTCTTGTGTTACGCAATTTGACATCTGAAATTAAACAAGGCTATTGTCTTCAATTAGCCTGCACGCCTCAAAGCAATTTCAATGAGATGAGCCCTGATGGTGCAGTGGTTAGAATGCAGTATTGCAAGCTAATTCTGCCTACAGCCAGGGGTTCAATGTTGACATTTGTAAACTTCTCAGAAAGTGTTGTAAAGCACTATGGAGTGGCCGCTCCGAGTCTACGGAGAGGGGCGGCATACAAATCTAATAAATAAATAAACTAAATAAATATGGGTCTAAATGCTATTGCTATTTCCAGCACCCTTGCTTCTTGTAGTGCACTTAACTAAAAATCGGCAAAAATTTAACTTTGCTACAGTATTTCTGTGAGATATTTTGGAGAATCATATCAAATGTAGAGATTTCATTAATTACTCTTCAGTAGGTCATATATAGTATTTTTATTCTCCCCTCAAGACCTATATCAGATCTGGAGACAAAGAGATAACTATTAGTATATATATTTGTACAAATATTCTGTATGTAGTCCCCAAACCTATAATGTAAGGATTAGTGCTAGGGTTTAGCATCTACCAAAACTGTAAATAAAATCTTGATTTGTCATGACTAAAGGAGAACCGTGAATAAATCCCACTCTATCTTTGTGTAGGATGGGTTAATCTTTAAAATCTCCAATGGAATTTTAATCTTTAGAACTCCAACAATGTGTAAACAGTTCTTAAGTAGAAGTGGAAATACTTTTAGTTCTTATACTGCGTTTTCTCATCCATTGATGGCATTTATAAAATCGGTTTACACCAACTTGGTGGCATTAAATAGGCAAATAGGGAAGAAACAGGAAAAAAAACACCCTGATTTAAATCCATTCCCATTTAGTAGAATCCTTGATTAGCATGCTTACTAATTGGTAAAATTGAACTTATTTGCAATTAAATAAAATCTTTATACCTAGAAACATAGAAAAATAGAAACATAGAAGTCTGACGGCAGAAAAAGACCTCATGGTCCATCTAGTCTGCCCTTATACTATTTTCTGTATTTTATCTTAGGATGGATATATGTTTATCCCAGGCATGTTTAAATTCAGTTACTGTGGATTTATCTACCACGTCTGCTGGAAGTTTGTTCCAAGGATCTACTACTCTTTCAGTAAAATAATATTTTCTCATGTTGCTTTTGAGCAGAATTTGACACATCAAGTCATACAGTCCACATACTTTTTATATACCTAGTTTCCAGGCTCAAAGGAAAAATTGTGAAATTAATGGATTTCTAGCATAAATATTTCAGCCAGTTGGATCTTGTTTATAATTATTGATTTTAACTCTTATGTATTTTTCCTTCTAAATATAATAACAGAAATCAATCAGAGTATAGCTGGAAGGGACCTTGGAAGTCTTTTACTCCAACCCCTTGCTTAAGCTGGAGACCAAAACGTTTCAGATAGATGGCTGTCCCTTCTCTTCTTAGAAACCTCCAGGGATGAAGCACCCACAACTTCTGGAGGCAAGCGGTTCCACTGGTTAATTATACTCACTGTTAGGCAGTTTCTCCTTAATTCCAGGTTGCTTCTCTCCTTGATTAATTTCAATCCATTGTTTTCTTGTCTTGCCTTCTGTGCTTTGGAAAATAAGTTGACTGTCCTTTCTTTGTGGCAGTTCCTCAAATACTGGAATTTAATTAATTCTGTATGTATAGATTGTGGGGAATCATTAACTGACTTCCTAAGAGAATTGTGCTTTTGCACTAAACTGAAATTAATTTCAAATCAATTTCTTTTAAAAATATCTCTATATCTATCTCTATATATCTATCTCTATATCTATCTATCTATCTATCTATCTATCTATCTATCTATCTATCTATCTATCTATCTATCTATCTACAGGAGGGAAAGGGGGGACATGATCAAAACATTTAAACATGTTAAAGGGTTAAATAAGGTTCAGGAGGGAAGTGTTTTTAATAGGAAAGTGAACACAAGAACAAGGGGGCACAATCTGAGGTTATCAGAAGCAGCGTGAGAAAATAGTATTTTACTGAAAGAATAGTAGATGCTTTGAACAAACTTCCAGCAGACATGGTTGGTAAATCTACAGGAACTGAATTTAAATATGCCTGGGATAAACATATATCCACCCTAAGATAAAATACAGGAAATAGTATAAGGGCAGACTAGATGGACCATGAGGTCTTTTTCTGCAGTCAATCTTCTATGTTCCTTCCTTCCTTCCTTCCTTCCTTCCTTCCTTCCTTCTTTCCCTCCATCCCATCCCATCCCATCCCATCCCATCCCATCCCATCCCATCCATCCATCCATCCATCCATCCATCCATCCATCCATCCATCCATCCATCTATCTATCTATCTATCTATCTATCTAATAAATCAGTTTTATTACAGTAAAATTGGTATAATGTAGTGTTTAAAGACCCTGGATTTGAAACTGGGAGGCTGTGACTCCTAGTCCTGACTTAGGTATGAAAGCCATCTAGGATATGTTGGGCCAGTCACACTCTCTTAGTCCAGTTTGTCTCCCAGGGATGATGTTGTGAGGGAAATAGGAAGCAGGAGCATTAAGCATACTGCCTTCAATTGTACCAAATAAAGGTAAGATATAAAGCTAATTATCATCATCATCATCATCATCATCATCATCATCATCATCATCAGAATTATAGCTTTTATCTATTGTACCTCTTTATGAATCATTGACATAGGAGCCATGTTTTAAAAATAGTTTAATGCCCCAAAGGGCCCCATTTGGAGGGGACCTTTGAAATGATGGGTGATTTGGCACCTACCTTCCTCTTTTTCATGCTTGATATCTTTGCTGCTTTTCTGGGATATCTTCAGTATAGGTAGTCCTAGACTTACAACTGTTCATTTAGTGACTGTTGAAAGTTAAAACAGTGCTGGAAAAGAATGTGGCTTATGGGCACTTTTCAGAGTTACGATCTTTGCAGCACCCCCATGGTCCACATGGGATCAAAATTCAGATGCTTTGGAAACTGGCTCCTATTTATGACCATGACCCAAGGTCATGTGATCTCATTTTGCGACCTTCTGACAAGCAAAGTCACTGGGGAAGCCAGATCCACTTAACAAATGTGAGTTATTAACTTACCAACTGCCGTGATTCCCTTAACAACTGTGTCAAGAAAGGTCGTAAAACCCACTTAACAAACATCTCACTTAGCAACAGAAATGTTGGGGTCAATTGTAATTATAAGCGGAAGACTACCTGTGTAACTTAAATTGACAACAAAGGAAAACTGGGATGTACATTCTTCCTGTCAATGGCTGCTTGGCATTTGCACTGCTGGTCTAGGTTAGAATGTTCTGACTTCCTGGACAGACTTCAGAGATCCTGAGGACTTGTATGAGGTGAGAATTACATGCACCTTTGTCAAACCTATCTTGGTAAATGTACTGGATGCCCTTCCACCCCGTAAGCAATTAAAACAGCCCACTTGGCTCTTATATGGCAGCTCTCTCCTCCTCTCCCTACTCCCTAAGAGTTGACTGACTTGCTTATAATTGTGGTGAAACAGCAAAAAGAGGAGGGCATCTCTCTTTCCTTGCTGCTAGTTGTCCCATCCCCATTCGAAATGGACCTTTAAAAGGATGGGTCATTTGGTACCAACTATTTCTTTTTTCATGCAAATTAATGGGGGGGGGGAGGGAAGGACCAAAACCTTTTTCTTGATCCATCTGCTTGAAGAGTTGGGGGCAGGAGGATTTATTGGGACATTTTGGTTTGGCTAAGAGTCAGTTTGCCAGTGATTTCCACCTTAAGCACATCTTTTTGCAACTCATATATTGCTTCCCGGGCTCAGGTGCCATGACTGAGAACACAGCTCTATTGCCTTTGTCATCTCAGTCAACTTCCTGAGTTGCCTGAGTACCTTGATCTCTGCTCCTAATACTTAAATTGTGCCTTTGTCTGGCTGGCATTTGAGGGGTTTCCATTGTGGAGGAATAGCTTGCAAGATGGATGGAAATAAGAATACATCTACTATCAATTTCCTCCTAACCTTTGAAAACTAGATCAGAGAGTACTGAAGAAGTTGAAGTCTTTATTTAGAATGTCTGAACTTTTGCCCTTTCCTTCTGGGATTAAAAGCAGAGCCCCAGAACCTGGACAGCACTTGTAAGCAGATGTAAATGAAGACATTTTAAGGAAATGCTGAAGCGGACCAAAAATCAACACAAAAGCTGGTCTGGGTGCTTGGTGCGCACCCACCCACCTCACCTCTAGCAATGTTTATATAATAATAATATTATTAATAATAATAATAACAACAACAACAACAACAATTATAAAAACAACAAAAACAACAGAGTTGGAAGAGACCTTGGAGGTCTTCTAGTCCAATCCCCTGCTTAGGAAGGAAACCTTACACTACTTCAGACAGATGGTAATCCAGCATCTTCTTAAAAACTTCCAGTATTGGAGCATTCGCAACTTCTGGAGGCAAGCTGTTCCACTGGTTAATAGTTCTAACTGTCAGGAAATTTTTCCTTAGTTCTAAGTTATTTCTCTCCTTATTTAATTTCCACCCACGGACTGCATTGGTTGCCAATTGGTTTCCGGAGACAATTCAAAGTGTTGGTAATGACCTATAAAGCCCTACATGGCATCAGGCCAGATTAATTGTGAGACCACCTTCTGCCGTATGAGTCCCAGCGACCAATTAGGTCCCACAAAGTCGGCCTTCTCCAGGTCCCGTCAGCCAAACAATGTTGATTGCTGGGGCCTAGGGAAAGAGCCTTCTCTGTGGGGGGCCCGGCCCTCTGGAATCAGCTTCCTCCCAGAGATTTGCACTGCCCCCACCCCCCTTGCCTTCCATAAGAGTCTTAAGACTCACCTATGTCGTCAGGTTTGGGGCAATTAGGTCTCAGCCTCATGGCCAACGAAGTGAGATAGATGTTGTATGATTGAACTGCTATAACTGTTTTTAAATATTGGATTTTTACATTGTAATTTTAAATTTAATTAGATTTGCCATTGTATGGTTATATTGTATGTTGTTAGCTGTCCTAAGTCCTCGGGGAAGGGCGGGATAAAAAAATAAAAATAAAATAATAATAATAATAATAATAATAATAATAATAATAATAATAATAATAAAAAAAAGTGGTCGAAAATGAGCAAGCAAAACTACTGTGGGACTTCCGACTTCAGACTGACCGAATTCTGAAGCATAACACACCAGACATTGTGATCGTGGAGAAAAAGAAAGTATGGATCATCGACATCGCAATCCCAGGAGACAGCAGAATTGAGGAGAAGCAGCTAGAGAAATTAGTGAAATACGAAGATCTAAAAATCGAGCTGCAACGACTCTGGCATAAGCCAGTGAAAGTCCTAGTGGTACTTGGCATGCTGGGCGCAATACCAAAGGATCTCAGCGGACATTTGAAAACCATCAGAATTGACAAAATCTCCATCTGTCAATTGCAAAAGGCTGCTTTACTGGGATCGGCAAACATAATTCGCCGCTACATCACGCAGTCCTAGGTGCTTGGGAAGCACCCGACTGGTGATGAAATACGAAATCCAGCATAGTGATCTCGTTTGCTGTGTTGTTCTGACATAATAATAATAATAATAATAATAATAATAATAATAATAATAATAATAATGTTGTTATTTTTGTTTTGTTATGTTTTCAGAGAGGGGCGGCATATAAATCAAATAAATAAATATTGTTATTATTGTTATCATTGTTATTATAATTATAATAATAAAATTGGAATTAGAATTAGAATTATTATAATCCTGTGCATGACTGTTTCCAACTACTACTTGCCTTCAAGGTCTCAGGCAGGACTGTCAATGAGAAGCCATAGAGTACGTCTTAACATTCCTTCCTTTATATTGATAAAGATTCGTAGTGATTCAGGTAGAGTTTACTGGTAGTTGAGTCATGGCAAGAAAAGAAGTCCAGTTTCATGACTCAACTTCCAGACAGTTCCCCTTTACTTAACAAAAGTGGCATGCTCTCATTTGATCTTTGTAAAAATTGGCATGGATCCCTCCATTAATAAATACAGTAGCCAGGCTGAGAGAAGTTTCATTTGATTTTTACTTTCTGGCCAAGTGCTCACAATGAAGGGGATGTTAGATTCTATTTCATTGTGGCATGAAACGGATGTGACCACATTCTCACAGTCCTGCATGAAAATAACCCCCTTTGAAACTGTTTTTGTGTGAGGTGCCTTCACAGGGCATGTTAACCACACACACTTACTTGCCCTTTACTAGCAATGAATCTGGTGCTGCAGTTGGGTTGCGTTTAAAAGCCATGAGGGCGCATCGTGGGAGGGTCTATCTGAATCTGTGTATGAGAGTTCCATTCTGCCTCTTTCATCTGCAACCTGGAATGGAAGCTCGAAAAGCCTGCAGGCATAGCGCTAAACACTGCTCCTCACCTTTCTTCTGTGTGAATAGTTGCATAGATCTAGGAGAAATTAGGATCTAAGCCAGTGATGGCGAACCTATGGCACGGGTGCCACAGGTGGCATGTGGAGCCATATCTATTGGTACGTGAGCCGTTGCCCTAGCTCAACTCCAAAGTGTATATGTGTCGCGGCTAACGGAGAGGGGCGGCATACAAATCTAATAAATTAAATAAATTAAATTAAATTAAATTAAATTAAATTTTTTGGCTTGCACAGAGGTTCTGGGAGGGTGTTTTTGGCTTCCAGAGAGCCTCCAGGGAGATGTGGGAGGGCGTTTATACCCTCCCTCGGCTCCAGGGAAGCCTTTGGAACTGGAGAGGGAGAAACACGAGCCTACTGGGCCCACCAGAAGTTGGGAAACAAACCGTTTCCGGCCTACAGAGAGCCTCTTGGGGGCGGGGGGAGCCGTTTTTGCCCTGCTCAGGCATTGAATTATGAGTGTGGGCCCTCGCACACACGCTCATTCAGTACCTGAGGAAAAATAGGTTCGCCATCACTGATCTTAGTAAACCATGTTATAGGTAGAATGCACCTCAGCCTGGAAGTAAACAAGCCTGGGGCTTTAGAGCTCTTATGGGTGGACACAATAGGCAGCATTGGTGCCAGCCAACCAACTCCTTGCCTATTCTGGGACTCAGCCTGTTCACATGCTGTTTATTTTCCCATTTCTATTGCAGGCATCGAGGATATTACTGATCTAACACATAGCTAGCACAGAGAGCAAACAAAAAATGGTCCTTTTTGAATTCAAGTGGACCAGTAGACTAGATCGTTTCAGTGCACTAGATCAGTGTTTCCCAACCTTGGCAACTTGAAGAGATCAGGACTCCAACTCCCAGAATTCCCCAGCCAGCGAATGCTGGCTGGGGGATTCTGGGAGTTGAAGTCCAGATATCTTCAAGTTGCCAAGGTTGGGAAACACTGCACTAGATCATATCTCATAATGAATCAGGTTATAAAGTAGTCTTCGGATCAGCGCTCAACAAGCCTAAATTGTGGAATGAGAGGGATGATTATTATTCCCATTGTTACTCCCATTATCAATTTGGGCAATGAGGCTGCGCTCCTTTTACCCTAAACTGCCATGAACCTCTGCAAGCTAAAATAATTGCTTCAGCCTTGACTGCGAAAAATCTGCAAAACGTTTGTTTTTGTGGAAATTTTAAATTGCATGGAATAATCCAACTAAACCAACATCATCCCACTGAAGAACTAGCATTGGGCTTCAGTGGTTTAGCAAACCCCCCCCCCCAACCGCCCCATGTGGATAGCTATATGGGAAGACACGGCTCAGAGGGTAACTGTTGTGATTCAGCCTGAGGCTCCTCAGGGACCGGGTGGAGCTCTGCCGGATCCATGCCCAGAGGAGGAGGACAGTGACCAGGAGGGGGAGGACCAGGCAGACGGGGGAGAGGAACGTCAGGAAGAGGAGGAGGGAGAGCAGCCTGAGACCCCCGGGGGGGGCTCTCCCCAGCTAGTAGCCTGGATTCATTGGATGAAGACGCACAGGCTATAATAGACATGAGGCAGAGACGAGCAGCTCAAAGACGGGGCCAATTAGAAAGGTATTTCCATCCCTGAATTGGCAACAGCTGGGTTTGGGTGTGGTTCTCCTCAGCAGGGTTGAAAACGCAGGCCCGCCCTTACAGTCTTGTGGAGAGTTATCAATTGGGAGTCCTGTGACCTTGCTTCAATTCTTGGCGTCTCTGATCTTGGTTTGTGGCCTAGAAGGCTGAAAGACTTGGGGAGGCATGGGTTTTATTATCTCCAGTGTTGTTTTTGCCAGCAAGAATCCTGTTTTATTGCCTGGCCTTCGTGAAACCTCTGTGAAGCTTCATCGTGTTCCTGTCTGTAAGAACAGTTTTTGTTACCTGTGTTTGCTTTCCAGTATATAAACTGCCTTTGCTTTTTACCAGTGTGTCTGGCTACTCTTTTTGGTTGGTGTTGGCGTCTGGGGGGACCCAGACAGAACAGTAACTAGCCACCATTGTCATTCTTTCATTGATTGGAGGGGAAAGCCCCAATCAGTTGTTAGGACAGTGATATGGAAATGCTTGAAAATTGTAGTCTTCTGAGACTTCTGAAGATGAGGGGATTGTTGAAATTCAAGCAGGATGGATATGCCCCTTGATTTTCATTGGAATCCGTGATAAACCTTTTTTTTTTTTAAAGTCCTTAGTATCTGAGGGGCCAATTCATCTCTTTCATCGCCAACTTTCAACTATGCTTGAGGCTACATAGCTTTGGCTTCTCCGACCTAAATGCAGTCCAGATGGGTAGGTTCCAACTTCCAGATTTCCCAACAATGGTTATGGTAGCGGGGGGAATTCTGGGTGTTGGATTGAAACATCTGGAAGGTACCGTGGTTAGGAAAGGCAGCCAGCCGCAAGCCAATGCATACAGAGTTAATGGGTTTTTTTTAATCTGCACTGCTAGAGGATTTAGTGAAAAAGCAGATAGCAGATTCTGAATTTGAAAGGAGGTAAGAGGGTAAATCTAGGAGGGATATAACAAAATATTTTTCATTCCCAGTTGTTTTAATAGAGCCTCGGTGGTGCAGTGGTTAGAGTGCAGTACTGAAAGCTACTTCTGCTGATCACTGGCTGCCAGCAGTTTGGCAGATCGAATCTCAATAGGCTCAAGGTTGACTCAGCCTTCCATCCTTCCAAGGTGGATAAAATGAGGACCCAGATTGTTGGGGGCAATATGCTTACTATCAGTAAACCGCTTAGAGAGGGCTGTAAAGCACTGTGAGGCAGTATATCAGTCTAACTCTAAATGCTATTACTATAATGGCCATAACAAGAAAATACCTTCCCTCTTAAATTATACTATGAAAATAAAAATGTGGGATTTGTGGTAAGGACTTGGGGCGTTTATTTACTCTGAACAAATCCCTCAGTTTGGGATTTATTTTCTTCTAGGTGTTGTGTGGTTTTTTGTGTTAGCCTCCAATTACAGGGTCTATTCTACCGGAATAGAACAAAACCATAACCACCAAGAACAACAAAGTAGATCCTACGAATCTGACATCTGCCCACTTCTATTCTACAGAATCCTTTAAAAAAAAAAACACAGTCTGAAAGAATAGCACCTCTTGAAATCCCTGGGCGGACCTGATGAAGTGACAGATTACAGAGGAAACACTAGGGTCTTGAAAGTAGGAACATCTGGCTTGGCAACGTGGATGACTTTTCGAATGCTGGGCTTCCCCTTAAATTTGTGGCAACAGTTAGAGATCAGAGTGTAGGCAAAAGTGCAGATGTTGCTCGTAGGGCTTAGAAACTCAGAAACAGATGTGTATGTGTGTGTGATACAGAGAAAAACTCCTTGTGTTGGAAGAGAGGTTCAACTTTCCTAGCTAACTTGTTCTCTGTCCTTGTACAATTATTGCCACTATGCAGATGTTCCAAAGGGTATCTAACATGCTTGGTCCATAAGGTTGGCCACTGTGATATCCAATGGTTTGGATGTCTCCTGTTCCTGTGTTTTCAAGTAGCTTACATTGACTTTCAAATAAAAATAATTCTCCATGAGCAAAAATGCCCTAAATAGTGGGAGTAAAGTTGAGCAATCAACTTTAACTCAAAATTTAATTTGAGTTTAACCCTGTCTGTAGTCCAGATGTTTGGGAGGAACTGGGGAAGGGAGGGCTATGTCTAGAAAGGAACTTGGATTTTTTTTTTTTTTAAACTGCACTCATGCTTCATATGATCTACACTTTTCATTTCTATCAGAACTTCCATCAACTCAAAAGTTTTCACAAATTGTTCAGGGCACTTTGAGGACTTCACTTCGGAAGACAATAAAGCCAAAGTCTGAGCACATCCAGTTTTGAGAATGTTTGAGACACTTTCCCAACTCAAACAGTTATCTTAAACTCCTGCGAATTTTACGGAATCCATTCTGTCCTTTATAATTCTGGCAGAGGCACCCCTTCCTCCCTTGGCCCACCCCTGCAGAGTAAAGGAAGTATCTGAATAGAGCCAAGTGCTCCTTCTGAAATTGGAATCATTTAAGTTTCTGGCTCTAATTATTACATTTGGCTTTAAGCCAGGTCTAACTGGTGGTGGTGTTGTCTCTTTAAATAGTATTCATTATTATTGTTGTTGTTGTTATAACTTACAGGACCGCCTTTTGCCACATGAGCCCCAACGGCCGGTTAGGTCCCACAGAGTTGGCCTTCTCCAGGTCCCGTCAACTAGAAAATGTTGCTTGGCTGGGCTTAGGGGAAGAGCCTTCTCTGTGGGGGGGGGGGGGGGCCCTCTGGAATCAGCTCCCCCCAAAGATTCATACTGCCCCAACCTTTTTTGCTTTCCGCAAGAGTCTGAAGATCCACTTGTGCCGAAATGCCCGGGGACATTAGACATCAGCTCCTGCCGATGAAAGGAATATATGTTTGGTTTGTTAGAATGAGAGTGACTGGGTTTTTTTTAATATATTGGGGGTTTTAGAGTGTTAGTTTTAATTTAAAAATTGGATTTAGGACATTTTGTATTGTTTTTTTATATCCTGTAAGCCATCCTGAGTCCCCAGAGAGGGGCGGCATACAAATCTGGTAGGTAGGTAGGTAGGTAGGTAGGTAGGTAGGTAGGGACGGACGGACGGACGGACGGACAGACAGACAGACATTATTACCGTATGTACTTTTAAAATAAAAGGTTTGGCTAACTATTAACATTCAAAAACAAACTAAAGACTGGATAAAAATGATGTATGAATCAGAAAATATCCGCTGACGGGAAAAGTCTGGACACAGGGAAAGTTTAAAAAGTTTGAACAAAGGTGCTATACGGGAATCAATTCTTATCAGACCTTTTCAAATGATTATCTTTAATGTTTTACAATACAAGTGTTAATTCTATAGATAAATCAGAACAAGTCAACATATTGCAGCTTATGGGAGTTGCTGTCTAGCACATAGTTGGGAGGATTTGTCACTATGAGTTGACTGAAGTCACGTATGAATGAATGGAATGGCCAAGGAATTTTCTAAGGAATGGCACTTTTGCAAAGCTCTCTGCCTGGACCATTCTGTGTCCACAAAGCCTTTCTTTTAAAATCAACATTGCTATCAAAAGTCAAAACACACATCAACATTTAAGAAGGGGAAAAAAAGAGGAGGAAGCGTGCTTATAGACGCACAAGGTCGACAGAGAAAGGAGGTTTCACTTTACACGTTGAAAACCTGTCAGCCATGCAAGAAGTTACCAATGTCCAATTGGAGAGTTGGCATAAATGAAGCAAAATCCAGATGAATGGTCCTTGTCTGTCATGAAAAAGGACTTCTGATCATTGAAGAGAATTTTTCCCCCTGCTCCTGAATGGGTTGCATTGCCATTCAAGGAGCAGTAGCGTAGCTTGAGAGTACTCTCTCAATGCAACACTCCTCCAAAAGCTCCAGTGGTGGATTTATCTATAGGCCTTTTATCTGTTTGCTTTTATTTACTAGCTGCAGGCAGCATCTCTTGCTATCATCTCTGTGTTGATTGCTTTCATGGTCCCTTTGCAATGCTCTCATGCTTATGTGGCTGCCTTTTTAGAACCAGCCAGAAACTTCAGCTGGCCAGAAATATGAAAGGCCATCTTTTATCTGGTGCCAACCATTCAGACATGTCTTTCTAGCTCTATTCTAGCGTCATTTGATTATCTTCCTCTTAGATTTAAAGTATGAACTGTCAGCACCAGGCTTCCCCCATCTGGCATCTGCTAAATATGGAGAGATTGTCAAACGTTGAAGATTATGCAATCTTCAGTCTCAGCAGTCTATGAAGAACACCTGTTGGGGAGACAACAACCGCAAAGATCCTTATCTCTTCGTTCAGCTTTTTTGGGGTTTTAGACCTGCGTGGGAGGCTTTATTCTCTATGTTGTCATCTTTCAAAATCAAGTGAGAAGCGAATATTAAATATTTGACTTATTTAGTGGTGACAGTGGCAGCAACAAAGTTTAGGGAAGCTGTAAAAGTTCATTGGACTCGCTTTCTAAGTCCACACTGTAAAGCAGTGGTTCTCAACCTGGGGGTTGGGACCCCTTTGGGGTCGAATGACCGTTTCACATGGGTCACCTAAGACCGTGGGAAAAGACAAATTTTCCATGGTGTTAGGAACTAAAGCTTCTATTCTGGCGCCTTGGAACATATTTTTACAATCCGACCAATCAGGGGTTTACAGTGGGGGTGTCCCTCTGACCTTCCTGCCAATCAGCTTAATAGGTCTGTTGGAAGAATTGGTGCTAGACTTATATGGGGGTCACCACAACATGAGGAACTATATTAAAGGGGGTTCGGGGGTTGGGGATCACTACAACATGAGGACCTGTATTAAAGGGGTCAAGGCATTAAAAGGTTGAGAACCACTACATAAGGTTAGGCATGTTTGATTTTATTTTTTCCCAAAAAGGCGAAATTATTTCAATATTTTGTTATATCAGTTTGCTTTTTAAAATATGAACCAGGAAGCTGTGACTTAAATGTAGAGTAAAAAGGGTATTTTCAAACAAGGAAATGAGAATATGTAATCGTTGGATTTATGCCACAGAATTATAACACAATTACAGAGTTGGAAGGAACCTTGGAGGTCTTCTAGTTCAACTCCCTACTCAGGCCGGAAATGCTATACCATTTCTTTAATGCTTCCAGGGGTTAGAGCATCCACAACTTCTGAAGGCAAATCATCCCACTAATTGTTTTCACTGTCAATACATTTCTCCTTAGTTCCAGGTTGCTTTATTTATCTAGATACTTTTTAACAAAATGTTCAAACCTCAAAGGTCTTCATCCCGTGCCAAAATGATCAGCACTTTGATTGGGTCTGGAAACAGACTGAAAGTCAGTGTAGATGTTGAAGAGCTGGCATAATACGTTTGTATCAGCCAAGCCTGGTGAGCCGTTTAGCTGATTTTGAAACAACTGAAGTTTCAAGACCATTTTGAAGGCAATTCCTTGTATAATGTATTGCAATAATCTGATTGGGAAGTTACCACTGCGTGAATAAGTTGTGAAATTTTATTTGTCCAGGTAGACTTGTAGCTGGTGATAAAAGGCACTCCATGCCACCAAGGCCATAGACCAGTGATGGTGAACCTATGGCACGAGTGGCATGCAGAGCCATATCTGCTAGCATGTGAGCCGTTGCCCTAGCTCAGCTCCAGTGTGCATGTGTGTACAGGCCAGTTGATTTTTGGCTTACACAGAGGCTCTTGGAGGGAATTTTTGGCTTCCAGAGAGCCTCCAGGGGGGATGACGGAGAGAGTTTTTACCCTCCCCTGGCTCCAGGGAATCTTCAGGGAGCCTGTGGAGGGCGAAATACGAGCCTACTGGCCCACCAGAAGTTGGGAAACAGACTGTTTCTGGCCTACAGCGGGACTCGGTGTTCTGAACTTTAGCTATTAAAAATAACTCTTACTAAATGCAGTATTTCATAAACAAATAAACTCCATATTTATTCTCTTCACTTCCCTATTCAAAATGCAGTTCAGACTAGCACATTCCTTTTTTCCCATTATCTCTCTTAATTACATTCCACATGCATTCCTCCTAGCCTCCTCCATCTACCAAGATTTATGTACTCACACCATGATTCAAAAACAGCAGAAATGACTGTAAAATAACACAGAATGAACTTGTTCGCTGGGGAGCTGAACAGAAACACCTTTCATTTTAGCACTACAACATTGAAACTCCACCCTTCTTCCCCACTGGCTCCCTGACGTACCAAATACATCACTCCAGTATTTAACCCATTCCTCCCCTTAATATCTTCTTCCAAACACCTGTTCCTTATGTTTTTGGACCCTTCTGAATTGAGGATTGACCCAGCGAATGTCTGTTTCCTCCTCGCTAGATTCTGGACTCATAGCCACAGCCTGTGGCTGGCTTCCCACCTGTTCTACTACCTGTAACCCAGGGCCTACCACTAATTTATAAACACTATCTGTATCAGAATCCTCAAGTTCTTCATCATCCTCCAACTGACCAGGAATATGTACAACACTCAGGGGGTGGGGGAAGCTGTTTTCGCTGTGCCCAGGCATTGAATTATGGGTGTGGGCACTTGCGCTTGCACGATAGCATGCGCTCACGCTCTTTTAGCACCTGAGGGAAAAAAGGTTCGCCATCACTGCCTTAGACTAATAATAAAGGGTCTAGCACAGTAATGGCGAACCTTTTTTGGTTCACATGGCGAAAGGGAGTGTGTGTGTTCCCTAGCATGTGTGAACATGCCCACACCCGTTCCCTCCCCACCCAAGCATGTGCACCCCTCTGCACTGCCCCCTGCACAGGCTCACAAGCTCACACACATGCACACAAACTTCAAATGAAGTCTGGGACAATGGAAAAAATACCCAAATGGGCAAACCGGAAGTGTGGATAAACAGATTTCCAGTTTGCCTGTTGTGCTGTTTTTCGCACTCCGGAGGCTTCAGGGTAGCTTCCTGAAGTCCTGGAGTGCCAAAAACCAGCACCACGGGCAAACCGGAAGTCTGTTTTTCCAAATTTCCGATTGGGCCGTTTTTCGTACTTTGGGGCTTCAGGAAGCTTCCCTGAAGCCTTCAGGGTGTGAAAACCAGCACAACAGACAAACCGGAAGTCCATTTTTCTGAACTTCTGGTTTGCCCATTGGGTCATTTTTCACACTCCGAAGGTTGTGAAAATCAGCTGGCCAGCATGCGCATGTGCGCTGGAACTGACATAGAGCAATGCCTCGCATGCCCTCTGATATGGCTTCACATGCCACTTATGGCACGCTTGTCATAGGTTTGCCGTCATTGGTCTAGGAGCATCGCCAGACTGTGAACATCTGCCCTTCAATGAACGTATAACACACACACACACACACACCAGGATTCAAGTGGACATTCTCCACAAAAAGTTTCTCCACCTAGGGTGGATTGATTTCAGGTTTTGGCCCTCATCCAATATGTGACTGCTTCAGAAAACCAACCTTGACACCTTTATTGATCAGAAGGAGAGGCAGGACTGATGTCATCTGCATATTGATGGCATCTTAGTTAACATGGTAGATTACCTCACCTTGTAGTTTCAGGTAGAATTTAAAGAACCAAGGAGATAAAATGAAGACTATATAATCCAACTTCCCCAAGGCAGGAGAATAATCTTAAAATGATCATCCAGATTTGGATTTCCTCCCATTCCGGCATTGCGTTATATAAAAACTATAGTTCAGAATTGTGCTGCTTGTGATCCAGAATATAATATGTTTTCTATGGAGATGGGCGGCATAGAAATCTAAATAATAATAATAATAATAATAATAATAATAATAATAATAGCAGCAGTAATAATAATAATAGTAATAGTAGTAGTAGTAGTAATAATAATAATAATAATAATAATAATAATAATAATAATAATAATAATATATCAGTGATGACAAACCTACGGCACGTGGAGCCATATTGGAGGGCATGCGAGGCATTGCCCTATGTCAGCTCCAGTACACATGTGCGCCCTGGGCAGCTGATTTTCGGCCTTGGGAAAGGCCTTTTTTCACACCCTGGGGCTTCAGGAAGCTTTCCTGAAGCCTCTGGAGTACGAAAAACAACACAACAGGCAAACCGAAAATCTGTTTTTCCAAACTTCCAGTTTGCCCGTTGGGCTGTTTTTCGCACTCTGGGGCTTCTCTGAAGCCTCCGGAGGGTGAAACAGCCTTCCACAGCACACACATGTTGCTGACATAGGTCAATGGCTCACATACCCTCTGATATGGCTCCCGGTGTCATAGGTTCACCATCAATGATATAGTTTCATACATCTTTAGCTTAAGGGCTTTGTTCTCAGAAGATTTGTATAAACATCTCTTGTGAAAGAGATGTGTTGGTGGATAATCATAACAAATTCCAGAATGATTTATGATCTAAAGCAATATTCCTTTTAATGAATCTCATATTCCTTGAAGGGGGGGAAAACAAATCTCTACTTTCTACATACATGCAACATCTGTAGCCTTCTATAATATAGTCTGTAGTTTGTAGATTTCTATTTGGTTACAAGATCAAACATAATAAAGGTTTTTATTTTCAAAATCTTCCAAGGAAAATACGTGTTTGTGCAGCTAAGTTAGTCTACAAAGCAAATACATTGGCAGTGGTTTTCCATACATACTTGTTGCCTTTCAGTAGAAAGCCCACGCACGATCACTTGTTGTGAGGTGGGCGGCAATGTAAATATACTACATACATACAAAAAATAAAAACAAATAAATAATCATGGCACCTCCTTTCAGCAAAGCCCTGGAAAATTTTTGCTAAATCCAAATCGGGTGTCTGTAGCCAAGAAGTTGTATATGCACATGGTGTTCATGTATTTTTTGTATATTGCAAGTTTTTGTGATTCTGACTAGTGTGACAGGGATGTTTTACCGATTTCGCTCAGCATGGGACACTGGGACACTTCTGTCCAGATTATTAAGCCTTGAAGCAGATGCTAGCGCCCTTTGTTCCTTAGTTATTCACTAGAGATATGTCCATTAATGGCGTTGACACTGGGTCACACAGTTTGAAAGTTCCCGAGTCTACACGTTCCTTGGCCATAGCTAGCCTTTTTAATGCCATCATGGGCATTTAAGACCTCTGCATACCACCAGGCCATTCTGAAAGCTGGAATTTGCAGTAGGGAATGTATAACACATGTTGATATGCTTGGCAGTGGTTTGATATCATTAGTTATGTGCACAATCATGTCTGGCAACTACAGGGAGCCCAACCACAGTGTGACAAACTGATACTTTATTTTATTTTTGCACTGAGTGGCAGACACAAAAGTAAATGGTTACAATTATTATGATCTTCTGTCTTTGGAGGCTAGTAAAGGCAAATTTGTCAACTGGCAGAAATTGTCTTAGATCCTTTATCATTAACATATGGCCACAATAGAGGAGGATAGTTCTTCCTTCTTTATCATTAAACTTTTGTATGAATACATTTCTCCCTCAATATTATTATAGGCATACTCTAAAGATATCACTTCTGGTCATGTGGAGAACCTTGATGCCAAAGGGGACTGAATAAGCATAGCTTAGGCGCAGGAGATAGACAAAGTTGGCTCTTCTATGACTTGTGGACTTCAACTCCCAGAATTCCTGAGCCAATCATGCTAGCTCAGGAATTCTGGGAGTTGAAGTCCACATGTCATAGAAGAGCCAACTTTGCCTGCCCATGGCTTAGAGGAAGGCATTGTGCGACTAGAAAAAGTAGAAGATGACTTTATCTTTCCCATGGAATAGATGCCTTCAGGTATATGCAGGTACTAGACAGGGGATTCAGCAATCTCAGTTTCCAGAAACCATTCCCCCATTTTGAAATGATGTTAAATTGAAGATTTTTAAACCTCAAATGCTTTAGTTTAAATCAGCTAGAATTTGGGATGCCTTCTGACATCAAAGGTTAAGGAAACCAGAGTTTTGCTGAAATTGCTGCTTCAGGCTATACTTCCTGATTCATGCTGGCTATTTATATCATCATAAGTAAATTGCCGGAAAACAAATGTAAACAGTATTGTGATCATTGCTCCACTTACAACTTTATGCAACCAAAGAAATTAAGGCAGAAACCTGTAGTGAAGACCTAAAAGCTATGCACAAAATGGCATGTTATTAAATTGGAATTACTTTAATAATCCCAGTTTAAAATCATTAAGGGTTTATTGGACTTGCTGCCTCTGGAAGGGTTTGGCTTGGATATTCACTTCCAGGTGTAACACGCCTGCAAAATGCTGATGAGGCAACAATCTGATTTCATAATAAATGAGAGCTACAAGCTAGTTTCCCCCAACCTAATATCTTGCATACATGTTGGGCTATGTCTTGCACCCTCCATATATTGTTTGAGTGTGACGGCATTTGTAATCCAAGATATCTGAGAGGCACCATTGCTAGCTGCCAATGTTCTTGCTCGATCTCAATTTTGTAGATTTTTGTTCGTTGCTGGCACTGTTAAAATGGAGAGAGACAGGAGGAGAGAGGGAAAGAGATGCTAATGTAAAGTTGATGCCAACTAGACCAGTGGTAGGCAAAGTTGGCTCTTCTAGGACATGTGGACTTCAACTCCCAGAATTTCTGAGCTAGCATGATTGGCTCAGGAATTCTGGGAGTTGGAGTCCACAAGTCATAGAAGAGCCAACTTTGCCTATCCCTGAACTAGACCATTCATGACACTTGCAGAGGAGCAGAGATTAGGGTGATTTCTGCCTCTGCCTTTTCCTGTCTTGTCCCAAATATTATAGATGTGGCCTCTACTATGTCGGACTGTTGGCGCTCATTTAGGGAATCTGTGGTAGAATGGTCATCCTGAGTTGCTATTCATGGGCCATTCTCTTTGTGAATGCCCCTCTCCTTTCTGATTTGCATTTCTAAAGCTATTTTTTAAAATTTCTTGAATATTCTGGCTTTTTCATTTAATGTCTTGAATTTGCCTAAGGAGCTCAGGGTTGTAGCTTTTTGCCAGTGCAACATCCCTGTGAGGTAAACTAGGCCGAGGCCCGAGACTTTTAAAAGTGTGTCAAGACCAGTGAGTGCTGCAAACTTCATAGGGATCTGAAGACAGGGATCTGAACTTCTAACTGAATATTTATTTTTTTGATTTGATTTGATTTGATTTGTATGCCGCCCCTCTCCAGAGACTCGGGGCGGCTAACAGCAATAATAAGACAGCGTATAACAATAATCCAATACTAAGAAAAATTAAAACCCATTATAATATAAAACCAAACATACATACAGACATACCATGCATAAAATTGTAAAGGCCTAGGGGGAAAGGGTATCTGCCCATTTACATTAACATCTTTTACTGAAAGAGTAGTAGATCCTTGGAACAAACTTCCAGCAGACGTGGTAGATAAATCCACAGTAACTGAATTTAAACATGCCTGGGATAAACATATATCCATCCTAAGATAAAATACAGAAAATAGTATAAGGGCAGACTAGATGGACCAGGAGGTCTTTTTCTGCCATCAGACTTCTATGTTTCTATGTTTCTATGTTTCTTTTTTTGCTCTAGGTAAAAAAACAAATTTAAGACTTGCGGACTTCTGGGAATTAAAGTTTTTAGTCAGCATGCACAGCTGGCTGAGGAATTCTGGGAGATGAAATCTTCAAGTCTTAAAGTTGCCAAGTTTAGAGACTCCTGGTGTAGGCTCTGAAGCTAAACACCATTAACCTTTAGTTCTTGAAAGTGAGCCCATTGGCCTATTCGGGAATCCTTCATGCTTTTCACATTGCAGAAAAAGATAACGCAAAGCACTTCTGTACAGTTGCTTTAGAAAACTGCATGAAATGTATCTACTTGGGTCATCAGAAGTTACTAAAAGCATTTTTTTCCTTTCAATTCCCATTTATTTTCCCAAATGCTGGGTCTTATATGTTGGATGCATTTATGTCTATTGCTGTAGAGTAGTCATAGACTTTAATTTTGTGGTTTCCATGTAGTTCATTTTAGAAATCTAGTTTAGAAATACCAGGCTGGAGAGAAAGAGAACAATGGGCCAGTCACTCATATCAAGAAACCAGAGCTCTGATTTAGCAGGAGCAAATGAGCTTCAACTGGTATTTGCTATATAATTATTCTGCTTGGTTCCTCTTGACAGCCAGAGCAGATAAATCATCTCTTGCTCCATTAGTGGTTGGCTTAGGGTTGCACGCAAACTGGTCCCTCTGTCTCTCGTTGCTTTCCTAACGTGCCAGTTATGTAAGTAACCTTAGTTGGAACAGCCGAGCGTACCAGTATGTTTTTCTCAACCACAAGACATCAGACCTGATCAGGGCGTATGAGAATTGCGTGGTTGAGTTTGGGATTGTTCTGTTTCAAAAGGTTGTTGGAGGTCAGCACAATATTTTCCCTTCCCTTCTAACCAGTCCCAGTTTCCAGACTTTCACTTTGGTGTTAAAAGTTCATCACACTCCATTCTAGTCAATTTGGATATCAAAGAAGCCAAATTTCAAGTGCTGGAGCTTTTTTTTTTTTTTTTTTTTAAATTCTAGTTGCCTCTTCCATGAAAGCCACTAAAAAAGTATTTCAAGGAAACAAGTTGCCTCATTTAAATTTTAAAAAAACCACACTCCCGGGTTTCAGTATTAAAATCTGATTGCATAACTCTGATCAACACAGAAGCAATACAGAACAAGACGCTGTCTTTAGAATACCAGTGGTTTCTCCTCCACTACTACTCATTTTGCCTTCCCCCCCCCCCCAAATGTGGGTGATAAAACAGAAATCAGATACTTTTTTTCCGCCTGGGACAAAAAAGGGTTCTGCAATCTCTGGAATTGTTTGAAACACAGAAGGTGCCCAGAGAATGGTTGAGGAGGCGAATGTTAGGAGCAGAGCTGAAGAAACCAGTCCAATCTCGACTAGAGTTTTGCAGAAAGAGAGAAAAGCAAAGCCATTTATTTATTTACTGGCTAAAGTTATGCTGGGATGCCCATTGGTTGGGAGCATGTTATACATTGTGTGATGGATGGCTTGGCCATCCATCTACTCTCTACTGAAGATTATAAAATGAAAATGTCATTCAATTTGTGGATTAAAAGGATTTAAAAAGGAATAAACATATATCCATCCTAAGATAAAATACAGAAAATAGTATAAGGGCAGACTAGATGGATCATGAGGTCTTTTTCTGCCATCAGTCTTCTATGTTTCTATGTTTCTATGAATCTTTACTGAATTTGGCTATTGAAATGAAACCGGTATGTTTAAATGCAATATTATAATGATGATGATGATGATAATAATGATAATGTGGAGTGATAAATGATTGTTTTTAATCTCATCCAAGCAAAATTGTTATTGCCTGACAAAATGAGTTATGGGCATTTTGTGTGTTTGTTGTGATAGTTGCCATTTTTCTTTAGTGTACAGGAAGTCCTCAACTCACAAGTTCATTTAATGACCGTTCAAAGTTACAACAGCGCTGAAAAAAGGGACTTACTGTTTTTTGTTGTTTCAACCTTACAACCATTGAACGTCCTCATGGTTACGAGATGCCTGTGAAGGGGGTCATCTTTGTGACAGTTCCAGTTTCCTGGGGTTGTGTGACCCTCTTTTGAGACCTCCTGATAAGCAAGGTCAACGGGGAAACCAGATTCACATAGCAACTGTGACAAGAAAATTCATAAAACAGAGCAAACTTCACTTAACAAATATCTCACTTAGCAATGAAATGAAAATAGAAAATAGGCTGAATTACGGTTGTAAGTTGAGGATTACCTATACAAGCGGTGGGTGCATTTTAGAAGGAATGACTGGCAGCTGCTACCATAGCTATCATCAGAGTGGAGGGCTATTCTTTTATCATTTCCGTCAACAAAAAACCTAAACATAACTTCTTTTAACTTTAATGCCATTTTGGGGGGGAAAGGCGTCCCTTGTACGTGTCTAACAAGCAAACAAACAAAAAATAATATTCACCCATGTATATATTTGACCTTTGACAACATAAAGCTTTTTTGTTTCTGAGAGTAGAAGCACGCCTGCTAAGAGAAATTTGGGTGGTGAAGACCAATTGTCCTATGTTCCATGTATTCATTCCCAGCAATCATTCCATATCCCGCAAGACAGATATGTGGAAAATTAAGCTGAAACCCTATATCGCAAATCCTTTGATTCCTACATTTATAAGTGGGAAGAGTTTGTTTGTTTGGGTTTATATGCTGCCCAATTCCTGAAGGACTCTGGGTGGCCCACAGTCAAATACAAATAAAATATAACATAAAACCTCCTAAAAATAATTTAAAACAATCTAAAGCAAACAATCATGTAATTCATAACAGTTAATGCCAAGTCTTTATAGCTTTTCAGAAGGCTAGTAGGGTGAGTGCAGTCCAGATCTCGGGAGGTACATGGTTCCAAGGAGCCGGAGCAGCCACAGAAAACGTCCCACGGCCCGCCAGCCGACAGCTCCGGGTCCCATCAGCTCTTTAGGTGATGGGACCTGGAGAAGACCGACCCTGTGGGCCCTTATCAGTCACTGGGAGGTATGCGGTAGGAGGCAGTCTTGAAGATAGTCTGGCCCTAAGCCATGTAGGGCTTTAAAGGTAATTAACCAACACTTTGAATTGTGTCCGGAGACCAATCGGGAGCCACGAGTTGAGATCTCAGAGAAAGTCCCTCCTGTTGTTGGATATTCTTCGGTTCATGTAAAACGTTCCTATAATGTGTGTTGTTTTCTTGTATCTGCCAGCATATTTTAGAAGGTGCATCTGATTTTTGAGAATTTTTTTTTTTAAAAAAGGGGTTCCAGATCGAGATTACTGGGTAGCTAAAACAGCTGTCTGTTGAAAAGGCAAAGAAGGCATAGTGTGCCCCTTAATAGTGTTGTTGTTTAGTCACCGTGCCTGTCTCTTTGTGACACCCTGGACCAGAGGTCTTCAAACTTGGCAATTTTAAGACTTGTGGACTTCAACTCCCAGAATTCTCTAGCCAGCTATGCTTGCTGAAGAATTATGGGAGTTGAAGTCTACAAGTCTTAAAGTTGCCAAGTTTGAAGACCTCTGCCCTGGACTGTAGCACGCCTGTCCTCCACCGTCTCCCTGAGTCTGCCCAAATTTACTCCACTGCGTGGATGACACAATCTAACCCTCATCATCCTCTGCTGTCCCTTCTGTTTTGCCTTCAACCTTTCCCAGCCCCAGTCTTTTCCAGTGAGTCCTCTCTTCTCATTTGGTGCTAAAGTACTTGAGCTTCATCCCTTAATATAACGTGGGACAAAAGCCCCTATAAAGATTTTACTCCCCCCCCCCCAATGTATTGGAGCTCCCAAAATAACTTTTCCTTTTCTTATGGGGTGATCGGGATTCTTAATATTCAGCTCGCATTCTGTGATTATATGTATGTGCTTTCCGCAGTCATCTTGCTGTTGCTTATTTTTCCATCGGGCCCTTCAGAACATTTGTCTGCATCCTTCAATAATAACTAAGGTGATGAGCATCACGATGCTGCTTTTCTTAAACATTTGGTTTTGCTTGAAGCCATAATTAACTACCGAGTGTTAAATAGGTCGTTCCTCGTGGTGGGAAGGACGGTGAGTCCATTAGCGTGCTTAGCAAATCAGAACTCAGTTTCTAATAAAAGATCATACAGATTGTCTTGTGTAATAACTGCGTAAGAAGAGCATTGAGGCCAAGAAGGGATGTGTCATAGCTGTAGACTTCTTGAATGCAGAAGTGGCTGTTATGGAAAAGAGCACAGTTCATGCATAAGAATAAGACTCAATCCAGGTCAAATCAAGGGAAATATTTCTTCACCCAGAGGGTCGTTGGTTTATGCAATTCACTTCCAGAAGAGGTCGTGACAGCTGTCAGCCTGGATAGCTTCAAGGCAGGATTAGACAGATTCATGGATGCCAAGTGTATCGGTGGTTACTGAAATGGATGTCCATGTGCCGCCTCTATGTTGGTTGAGGCAGGCAGGATTCCCTTGAGTATCATTTGTTGGGGGTCAGGGGAAAGGGAGGGTCTTGCCTTCTCTTTCTGCTCAAGATCCCCATGGACAATTGGTGGGCCACAGAGTGACACAGAATGCTGGACTCGCTGGGATTTGGCCTGATTCAGCATGGCTCTTCTTGTGTTCTAGGTCTCTGACACGGCAGGCTGATTCCCACACGACAGACAGAAAAGACAATATGGGTAATCCCAGAACCTTTTGACAGTGGCTTAGACCAGTGTTTCCCAACCTTGGCAACTTGAAGATATTTGGACTTCAACTCCCAGAATTCCCCAGCCAGCGAATGCTGGCTGGGGAATTCTGGGAGTTGAAGTCCAGATATCTTCAAGTTGCCAAGGTTGGGAAACACTGGCTTAGACTGAGGCTACATTCAACTGTCTCTTCTACTGGCATACAACTGTTAAACAGATTGATTCCAAATGTATTCATCCCACAACAGAAGGGGGAAAAAAGCCCTAAATGGCTCAGGGCCAGACTATTTAAGGAACCGCCTCCTCCATCATACCTTGCTGTGGCCAGTAAGGGCCCACAGAGTCGGCCTTCTCCATGTCCTGTCTGCCAAACAATGTCAGTTGGCGGGGCCTTGGGGAAGAGCCTTCTCTGTGGTGGCTCCGGCCCTTTGGAATCAACTAACCCCAGAGATCCACACTATCTCCACCCTAGCTGTTAAGGCCTGGCTTTTCCGACAGGCCTGGAATTAGGATTGACTGCAAGTACAGTATGTATGGGCTTTTAAAAAATGATGTTATTGTTTTTGATTGCATCGTTGATCTTATTGTTATAGTTTTATTGCTTTTTATTGCTGTTGCATTTATGATTACTGTGAGCTGCTCTGAGTCCGTTTTGGAGTGAGCGGTATATAAATACAAACAATAAATAAATACATAAATAGAAATATTTCCCAGATATTTGTGCCTGTGTAGCGGTGATCTGTCACGCATGAAAAGATATCATGAATGGTCTGCCCCCAGCTTGCCTTAGATCCGATTGTCTGAATTTCTGAGAGTTTTTCCACGTATGGCAATTGAGGATTCCTCAGGCTGGAAAATATGGCTATGTGAAGTGGAGATAATACCCTGTTTCCCCGATAGTAAGACACCCCCGATTGTAAGACGTATCGGGGGTTTCAGGGGGGTCAGCTAATATAAGCCGTACCCCGAAAGTAAGACATATGTCTTACTTTCGGGGAAACACGGGGGTATTGCCGGGGGGGGGGCCCGATGACGTCGCTTCCAAGCTCCCCGCGCACCCTTCGCCTCGCCGCAGCGCCACCGCCTCTTCCCCGGCTTGGCAAAGCGAAAGACGGCGCTGGTCCGAAGCGATCTGAGCGGGCCACGGCTTGCAGCGAAGGCGCTTGTCCCAGCAACCGAGTCCTGCCGAAACTCG
The DNA here is from genome assembly GCF_031021105.1 of Erythrolamprus reginae. Classification (NCBI taxonomy): domain Eukaryota; kingdom Metazoa; phylum Chordata; class Lepidosauria; order Squamata; family Dipsadidae; genus Erythrolamprus; species Erythrolamprus reginae. The sequence goes on along the minus strand of NC_091951.1, from coordinate 153,065,063 downwards.
GCTGCAAGCGGCCAGCAGGGCCGACCAGCTCCGAGGCGAGCGGCCGGAGCTGCGCCCTCCTTCGCCCGCCTCCTTTCCGGCAGGCAGGTGGGGCTGCCCAACTGCACAGAGCGGCTCCTCCCCTCCAGACACACGCTTCCCCGACACGCGTCTGTGGCTCCACGCATGCACGCCGCTTGGAGCCCTGAGGTTGAACTTGGAAAAGGGCTCACGAGGCTCCTGTCCCGCGGCTGCCCTTCTGGACTCTGGGGAGATGCCTTCGGGAACGCGACCCTTTCGATTTTTTTCCAATGTAAGACATACCCCGAAAGTAAGACGTAGTGGGGCTTTTGGGGGTAAAAAGAAAGTAAGACACTGTCTTACTTTCGGGGAAACACGGTAGGAGTTGTAATCAACACAATTCTATTTATTTGTTTGTTTACCTGCTTACTTACCTTCACTTCTATGCTGCCTATCTCGCCAAAGCAGCTCTGGAAGGAGCCAAATTTTTCAGACTTTCATGCCTTGTTTCATGTCCTCCGTTCTCCAGTATTAGACACCAAATCAACCCATGGGGAAAATCCCAGAACTGGCATTTTCCTGGAAACGTCTTTCCTTCCTCCCGAATAATGAGGCTGTGCAGCCTTCGCTTTCTCTTTCTTTTTTTTAGGAAGAGCATTATATATGTATTATATATATTATATTATATTAGATTTATTAGATTTGTATGCCACCCCTCAGTGCAGTCAGGCGGTAGGGAAAGCAAGTAGGATGCTTGGCTGCATAGCTAGAGGTATAACAAGCAGGAAGAGGGAGATTATGATCCCGCTATATAGAGTGCTGGTGAGACCACATTTGGAGTACTGTGTTCAGTTCTGGAGACCTCACCTACAAAAAGATATTGACAAAATTGAACGGGTCCAAAGACGGGCTACAAGAATGGTGGAAGGTCTTAAGCATAAAACGTATCAGGAAAGACTTAATGAACTCAATCTGTATAGTCTGGAGGACAGAAGGAAAAGGGGGGACATGATCAAAACATTTAAATATATTAAAGGGTTAAATAAGGTTCAGGAGGGAAGTGTTTTTAATAGGAAAGTGAACACAAGAACAAGGGGACACAATCTGAAGTTAGTTGGGGGAAAGATCAAAAGCAACATGAGAAAATATTATTTTACTGAAAGAGTAGTAGATCCTTGGAACAAACTTCCAGCAGACGTGGTAGATAAATCCACAGTAACTGAATTTAAACATGCCTGGGATAAACATATATCCATCCTAAGATAAAATACAGAAAATAGTATAAGGGCAGACTAGATGGACCATGAGGTCTTTTTCTGCCGTCAGACTTCTATGTTTCTATGTTTCTGCGTGGACTCGGGGCGGTTAGTAGGTAGGTATGTTTATATTGCCTGGCAATCCATAAGCCACTTCTGGTGGTTTATGCTATCTCTGGATAGAAAGTGCTTCGTTTTTTTCTTAACAGTTCTACAATTAAGATAAGGTAAGCGGATTGGAAACTAAGCAGGTTCAGACCTGGTTAGTGGTTAGCTAGGCAGCCTCCAGAGAATAACTGGGTGGTAGGCAGTGAAGGGCTACCAAAATTTTTACTACCACTCTGTGGGTGTGGCTTATGCAGGACACCCTGTATTTTCTTTCAACATCTTTCAGTGCAAATTGGGTTCTCTGGGCTGGAGCTCCATTTTCGCTACCCCACTGCGTCCCTCCATCCGTCCCCCCTGGACAGGGCAGTAGCCCACCCCCTGGTGGTAGGCCAAATTGGCCATTTCAATGCATAAACTGGCTGCTAAGAACTCTCTGTGGCTGTGTCCATGAAATCACTTGAGCTCTATACCTGAAGGAGATACTCTTGACAAACCAGAGACTAGCAGAACTAGGTAAATAAATCTGACCACATACGCTGCGGGGTGAGGTGGGAATTGTTATTACATGACATCAGATACACTTCGGCTTTATTCTTCTCTGGGAGACAGTTTGTGAGATGCAAAATTTGATGTAAATAAACCACACTATGTTGATGAGTGAGATAGCTCTGGCAAGATCTGGGCACAATCTTGTTGGTGGTGGAGTTTTCTGAGTGTTTGCTTTTCCAGAAACCTCACCTATTCCATCCGAGAGGTTGGCTTCAGTATCTGATGAGGTTGAAATGGCTGCGTGGGAGATTGGGTGTGCCATCTTCTTCTTTTCTTCTGGACACCTTTAGCAGGTGGTAAGAGCTACTACCGCCATGTTCGATCCTCCTATGCCTTGCCTGTGGTCAAGAAAGAAACCTGGAACAGAGTAGCACCTGGAAGTGACCCAGTCCAATAGAGGAAGTCTAAAAGGCAGTGGTTGTCAACCTTCCTAATGCCACGACCCCTTAATACAGTTCCTCATGTTGTGGTGACCCCCAGCCATATGTCTAGTGCCAATTCTCCCAACAGAACTTTAAGCTGATTGGCAGGAAGGTCAGATTGACACCCCCACTGTAAACACCTGATTGGTCAGATTGTAAAAATATGTTCCAAGGCTCCAGAATAGAAACTTTAGTTCCGAACACCATGGGAAATTTGTCTTTTCCCATGGTTTTAGGCGACCCCTGTGAAACGGTCATTTGACCCCCAAAGGGATCCCAACCCCCAGATTGAGAACCACTGCTATAAGGGGAAGGCTACTTACCATATGTGTACCTGCAAATGTTATTGGAACTGTTAGTAAACATTCAACTGGCGCTGTTCTTGAGAAGCCTTAATTAGCCCAAAAGACCAAATTGCTTCCCCTTATAAACATTCCAAGGGAAAGTCACTTTTCAATGACCTTCTACTGACTTCTGATGTTCACCTGCCTGAATTGTTCTTCTTTGTTCCTGTCGGCATATATATGTTAGCTTTTTTCAGAAAGGCCTTGCTGAAAACTGAACGCTTTCCCTGCTTTGAACGAGGTGCTTATGCATATTATGTAAACGCACGTAAGCGTTTTATGCAATGCAGTTCCGTACAAATCCAGCTTTTGTTAAATAGGACTCTTATGCGCTACCATGAAATATACTGTATATATACACACCAGGACATTTAGTTCCAGGAGCACCCAGGGAATGGGTGGAGGGAAGGTTAAGAGACAGAAATGCCCTCAGCCTTGAAGAAAGAATTTGAGTAGTAATTGAACAGCTCTGGCCTTGGGCTGTTTCCCCCGCCCCCCTTCCTCCATAAATATCACTCGCAGGCAATGAGAAAGGTGTAATAAACTAGAAAGGCATATCAATCCATAGTAGCAGATAATTATTTCCTCCTTCTCTACTGTTTTTTAAGTTGGTTTATTAGGCTGACTTCATAAGTGGTTGTACTACTAATATTTCTGGGAGCGTGCACCAAGCTATGAAAGCTAGCCCGTCAAGGACATAACCCACTCCTCTAGAGCAGTGTTTCCCAACCTTGGCAACTTGAAGATATCTGGACTTCAACTCCCAGAATTCCCCAGCCAGCATTCGCTGGCTGGGGAATTCTGGGAGTTGAAGTCCAGATATCTTCAAGTTGCCAAGGTTGGGAAACACTGCTCTAGAGAGCCCACATTTGCATTGTTGTATACAGTGTTCCCTCGCTTTTTGCGGGGGATGCATTCCGAGACCGCCCACAAAAGTCAAATTTCCGCGAAGTAGAGATGCGGAAGTAAATACACCATTTTTGTCTATGGACAATATGACAAGCCTTCCCTTAACACTTTAAACCGCTAAATTACCATTTCCCATTTCCTTAACAACCATTTACTCACCATTATTACTGGTACTCAGCATTGAATAAGACACTTAGTGATCCTGATATTTATAAACATAATTATTTATTAACAATAACTATTTTTTTTGTTATTTATTTGCAAAAATTATTAGTTTGGCGATGACGTATGACATCATCGGGCAGGAAAAAACGTATAGAAAAAAACCCGCGAAGTATTTCTTAATTAATATTTTTTGAAAAACCGTGGTATAGGCGATTCGTGAAGTTCGAACCCGCGAAAATTGAGGGAACACTGTATTAGGCCTGCTGCTGGCAAGACTCAGATCTAAACAGATGCTGATCAAAAAGAAATGGATTCAGTGACAATAACTGAAAACTGATGTCCCCGGTATCTTTTATCGTTTCTCTTCTTTAGAAAGAGTTGAGGCCTCGTCTCTGCCAGATGAAGAAGGGCCCCAACGGATATGGGTTCAACCTCCACAGTGATAAGACAAAACCAGGCCAATACGTCCGGGCTGTGGATCCAGATTCTCCAGCTGAAGCTTCAGGGCTGCGGCCTCAAGACCGTATCATTGAGGTATGTATTGGGGGGTGGGGGGGTGCACTGTGAGTTGTTTGTTTGCACATTAATTGTTTGTTGCACATTAATTAGCGTTTGACTAACCTAGACACTGTCTTTTCAAAGAGAACTGATTCAATGGAAGTTGTGATCCAAGAGTTGTGCCAGCTTATGCATTTCTGGGCTTTTCGACATCACCTCATACCCCTTGCTTGTTTTTAAGCCAAATAAATTTGCCCAATGAATTTGGGAAAGTAAAATTATTATTATTATTTATTATTATTATTTATTAGATTTGTATGCCGCCCCTCTCCGTAGACTCGGGGCGGCTTACAACAATAACAAGAACAATGTAAGAACAAATCTAATAATTTAAAAAACGCTAAAAAACCCATTATTAAAAGCAAGCATACACACAAACATACCATGTATAAACTGTATAGGCCCGGGGGAGATGTCTCAGTTTCCCCATGCCTGACGGCAGAGATGGGTCTTAAGAACTTTATGAAAGGCAAGGAGGGTGGGGGCAGTTCTGATCTCCGGGGGGAGCTGGTTCCAGAGGGTCGGGGCCGCCACAGAGAAGGCTCTTCTCCTGGGTCCCGCCAAACGACATTGTTTAGTCGACGGGACCCGGAGAAGGCCAACTCTGTGGGACCTAATCGGTCCCTGGGATTTGTGCGGCAGAAGGCGGTCCCGGAGGTATTCTGGTCCGATGCCATGAAGGGCATACCCATTGTCTGATGTGAGAGTAATTATTGTTATACAGTATAATATTTCTATACCTTGTCATAAAGCATGTAACTGTGTCTTTCCGAAATGCCTTTTCCTTACAGATAAGTAGAATTCTCTTTCTTGTCTAAGATCTTATCCTCAAGGATCCTTGTAGACTATTTTAGAGTAGAGAGTAGAATAGAATAGAATACAATAGAATATAATAGAATTCTTTATTGGCCAAGTGGGATTGGACACACAAGGAATTTGTCTTTGTTGCATTTGCTCTCATTTGTCAAGAATGATGAGGTACCTATTAATATATTTTAACATAAATTAAGATCTCAATTCTTGGGCTCCTCTCACAATTGCTATCTCAGCTGGCAACAGGGCTCAACTGGATACCTTTGGCACAGGAGCTCGGTGGATCCACCTCCGTGATGCTTGTTTGGAATCTTCAAATTGTCACCACTAATTACAACACCATCCAGCAAGGCATGTCCCCGCCCTGAGGAATTTGCCAATTAAATTAGAGCATGGAAAAGCAATTTTTAAAAAATGTTGGAGGCAAAGGTAGCAGGGGAAGAATGTGCTTATGATTTAAAAGGAATATCCTTGAGTTGGGCTTCAGCATGAGCTTAACGCTAGATGAACGTCTCGATGGACAGTGTCATAAGCACAATAGGATAGATTGGATCGGGGTGAAATACTACCAGTTCAGCCCGGTTCAGTGGTGGCGGCCCATGGTTCAGAGAACTGGTAGCGACGGCAGCACAAGGCTCCGCCCAGATGCCGCCATTTTTGTTTTTTAATCCTCTGTGCATGCGCAAATCCTTCTTCACATGCACAGAGGAGAGGAGTGTGTTATGGTGTGCAAATCACACACGTGCAAATCACACAGCTTCCGAACTGGTAGAGAAGGTAACTAGATTTCACCGCTGGATTGGATGTTGATAACCCAGGCTCAGTTTCATGCCAAATAGCCTCTTTTAAAGATCAGAGGGGAAATGCCAATGGTAGGGAAGTTATGACCAAGTCTGGGAACCAAAGATAAGCATTATTATTTTTTTATTATTTTTCATTAGACAAACAAAAACAAACAACATTCAACATTCGAGGAGCTACCATTGCTCTGCTTGTAGCAGAAGTCTAACTAGTACAGAAAAAAAATCTAACTATAATCGGATCAATACAGAAATATAACATGCACGCTCTACGTTCTTGTTAAATTTAACTCTGTATTCTTTATGTTATAGTTTATATAACTTTAATTAATTTTCTTTTCTATAAAATATCAAATACTTAAACTAGTAATAAAATATAAAAAATAACACTTTAAAATTTATAATATTGCAAAAATACTCTGTGTTTATATTGTTTTTAAACTATTACATTCTATCTATTATCATGTTATAGATTTTTAAAAATTCACTTATTTAGTATGGTGGAATTTTAAAAATAGTTGTAAAATTAAATAAGTAAGAATTTATAATTATTTGAACTTATTAATTTGAATGTTAACTGTATGCATACATGAAAGAACATTTAGAAATTAATATGACAAGGTTTCTCATTTTTAGTTATACTAAATGGGAACCAAACACAAATAGATCTTCTGCACTGGGTCATTTTACAGAAAGGCTTTGGAAGGGCTAAGTTAAACCAAGATTATTCCTCTGCACTGTCCGAGGATTTGTAAAAGGGTGAGATTTTTCTGAAGCCATCACCGTTGCATTGCACAATCAAAGCTGTCAGACACGCATGGCTAGAGATGAGGCTATGCAACACTGTAGATATGTGACATTTTATACAATCTCCCAACTACCCACTTCCATAGATGCCTTCTCAGCATGGAATGCTGTTCCAGTCTTTAGGGAGAAATGAGCACGAATGGCACTTTTTGGAGGATATGAGTTTAGCCAAACGGAGTGGAAGTGAAGGCTAAGAAGGTAATTCTCTAGATTGTGTCAATATACAGTATAAGCTAGGAAAAGGAGAGATATAAACATATACAGCTTCTACTGTGTGTACATTTATAGACCCATTATTAGTATTTCACTCCTATAAAAAAGATAAGCCTAAGGCCAAAGGTTCCATAGACAATTTAAAGCCCTACATAGACAATTTAAAGTCCTACATGCAGTGAAGGGCTACCAAATTTTTTACTGCCACACTTTGAGTGTGGCTTATGCAGGACACCCTGCATTTTCTTTCAACATCTTTCAGTACAAATTGGGTGCTTTGGAGAGGAGCTCCATTTTTGCTACCCCACTGCCCTTCCCCCCCCCCCCCGTCCAGGCGGTAGCCCACCCCTGCCTACATGGCTCAGGGCCAGAGTATCTCCGAGACTGCCTTCTACCACAAACCTCCCAGTGACCAGTAAGAGCCCACAAGGTTGGCTTCTTCTGGTCCCATCAACTAAACAATGTCAGCTGGTGGGTCTGCGGGGGAGAGCCTTCTCTGTGGTGACCCCGACTCTTTGGAATCAGCTACCTCCTGAAATCCGTACTACCCTCACCTTCCGGAAAGCTGTCAAAACCTGGCTTTTCTAACAGGCCTGAGACCATTGATTAGTGAGGTCAGCTTATGAATGTTTGGATGACTATAACTATTCTAGATTGAAACGTCTTTTACATGGATCTATACCTGCTTTTTATTGTGAGCTGCCCTGAATCCCTATGCAGTTGGGTGGCACATACATACATACATACATACATACATACATACATACATACATACATGAGTTTGTTTGTTTAAATTGTTTTCACACATATTATTTTTACCCTAAAGTGTGCTTCGTTTAGCCTTCTACGGATCAACTGCACAGAAAGGAGATCTAGCAACTAGGTTATTTGTTACTTCATTATGTCACGAAACCAAGCTTGGCCAGACTTAATTGGTCGGTGTTGTGGGTGTGCCTTTTGTGTTACATGCGTTGTTTTGCATGCGCCCAATCATAAAGCCTTTGGGGCCCTAAAGGCATTCTGGTAAATAAAGATGATGATAGAGTCGGTGCTTGCTGTGCAGCACGCCAGCTACGCTTCTATTATGTTTTAATTAAAAGATCCTTTAAAGCAAACTAAGAAATTTGCCAACACAGAGGGGGAGGTGTCAGAAAGATGCTGGTGCTCACGAAGTCTATATTGCTGACCCTGAATTGAATGATCAAGCCAGCTTTGTTAAACGAACAGGGGTGGGAAGTTGGGCTGGGCAGATCAGTGCAGCAGCATGATGAAGTGAACCCCATGCCTTTTCTCCATGCATTGCAATGTTGCATGTACTGTATACTCCCAAAGGGGGAAGGTCATCTACATTCTAGAAAAAAGCAGTGACTTGCCAATAGATCAGGGGTCCCAAACCCCCAGGCCACATCCCAATATCGGGCTGCAGGCTGCTTAGAATCGGGCCGCGTAAGTAGTGAGCAAGCGTGCACGCACAGTTTTGCTTGCGCCAGCAGCAGGAGAGTACATCATCATTATTATTATTATTATTATTATTATTATTATTATTATTATTATTAATTAGATTTGTATGCCGCCCCTCTCCGAAGACTCGGGGCGGCTCACAACAGTAATAAAAACAATATAGTAGTGGAACAAATCTAATATTAAAAAACATATAAAACCCTGTCATTACTTAAAAAACCAAACAGCACATTCATACCAAACATAAAACAAAGTATAAAAAAGCCTGGGGGAAAGGTGTCTCAATTCCCCCATGCCTGGCGGTATAAGTGAGTCTTGAGTAGTTCAGCTCCATTTGCGTGAGTAGCAGGCTTATGTGTCTGCCCCCAGGCAAATGGAGCTTCACCCGCACTTGCCCACCCACCCTCCTGCCGGCCTGCAAAGCCAGAAAGATTGGGAACCGCTGCTACAGATGTCTATTTTGCGGGGAATGAAACAGGAAACCTTTTAGCTCAAAGCGAAATTAATGCAAGGGTTGTAATATGCAAGTCATATATCCATATACCCTCTGTGGGTGCGTTTTGTACTTCCTTTTAAAACTACTTGGGTGGAAAATTATTTATAAAGATAATAAAGGTGGGATAAAAGCAATTATGGATAAATAAATACAGCCGAGTTTCTTATTCTCTGCTGTGAAGTCATACTGACTAATAAGAATGACTTAAGTTCAGTGAGCAGGAGTTATGGCATCAACTAAAGGTCAGGGCTGGGAGTATCCACTTTCAGTCTAATTAAAATTCTGATACATGTTGTAATTTATTTTTTATGATTTATAGATTGCCTTTCAGCACATGGGTGCTCATTAGGCTCTGGGGACAAGTCAGGATTATACTGCTGTTGCTACAATCTAGCCATATCCATTCCTGACCTGTTTGTTGTGTTATACAAGACACTTCCCTTTCGAGATAACAACCACAATGTGGCCTTATATTCTTGGTCAAAATAATGCCTGACCATATTTGTTAAGAAATCCAGAAACCACAAACATGGTATTTTAAAAATGATAATATAATCTGCAGCAAAATTTAATGGCCATGTTTCCTTCTTCCTTCTTGAACCTTCAGATAGGGCAAAATTAGGCTCATCTTAATATAGAGTAGTGTTATGTTTTTGCTAAGCTGTGGCTTACTTCAAATTTAAAGTGACCCAGTGACCATTTCCTCATAAAGATCTTGGTATCCAAAGATCTTGCTGCTCTTGAATGACACTACATAAGCAATGGGTTTTATAGACTGCATCTGTGGTTCTGATGTTCTCATCCTCTTATGTGGACCCTTGCACTTCCTTGGAAACCCATGGGAGAATTTTCAATAGGAATGCTTATGTTATTGGACAACTTCTGTCCATCAAAAGTAACCTTGTCTTCCACCCATTGATTCCCACTGAAATACCAGTTCATAATAATGAGAAATAATGTAACCCAGAAAAAGAAACAGAAAGAGATAGAAACAAGGTAATTTATAAAGCGTAGTTTACAATAAAATCCAAAAATGAAATAGAATAAAACATAGATAGGCTGTATAGAATAAGGTCCAGCAGAATAGCTGGCATATATGTTAATCGTTAGACCCTTAGGTTCTGATACCAAAGTAACCTATACAGCATAAAGTTGTATGCTTTTGTATGTTATGTTTTTGTTTGTATACTTGTGTGTCTCTGTTTCTGTCGTTTTAAATGTAAATATTCAATAAAGATTTTTTTTAAAAAAAGTAATCTTGTCTTCAAGGATTATGCTCCATGATTTTTTGCAATGTATGTGAAGGATTAACGTCAGGTGTAAGGAACAAGGTTTTAATAGAAATGCAGTCCCTTGAAGATGGAGCACAGCCATGATTTAGATCCAACTACCTCATGTTCACATGGAGTGCTAAATTTGGAAAGGCAGTTCAAGCTCTAAAGCAGCCTTTCATTTTGGAATTATTTTGCCCAAAAGGCAGTGTCATAACCCAAATATCCTTGTCCACAAAAAAATATTAAACATTAAAACACACTGGTTAAGGATGTTGAGAATTATAGCTTGATACATTCGGAGGGTACAAGATTGAGGAAGATTGTTTGAGGGGCATTTACGTCACACACACACCCAAAAAGGCCTTTACTACATGTGTCTCCCTGAAAAGAAGACCCAGTCTCATGTTCTCTTGACCCCCTGAAAAAATGGCTAGGGCTTCTTTTCAGGTGGGTCTAATTATTGACTCACCTCGCTGTGGCAGCTCCAACAGCCCTCTCCAGCAGGGACCTGCTGCTGGCTCACTTCTGCATCCGCTTGTCACATGCCGCCTCCAGCCTCCATTTTGCTGTCAGAGCCTTCCGGAAAGTTCTCTGCAGCCGAGAAACTGGCTCTGGAATGACACGATGGAACTCCCCATGGCTTCTGTTTTGCCAACAGAGACCTTCTGGAAATCCCTCTACAGCCGATGCAGAGGACTTTCCAGAAGGCTCTGGTGGTGAAATGGAGGTTGTGGGCAACATACGCTTCATTCTGGGCCTGGTTTTTTAGTTGCAGAGAGCTTTCCAGAAGGCTCTGATGGCAAAATGGAGACCATGGGTGATGGGGGGTGGGCAAGTGGACACAGAAGAAGCGACTGCAGAAGAAGGTGAGGCAGGTGTCAGGGTGTGCAAGGTCTGGTAAGTAGGGCAGCTCCATCCCACCATCCACACCCTAGCTTAATTTTACCTCACTCTGCACTCCGGGATGGGTGGGATAGGGCTAATTTTGGGGGTAGGGCTTCATTTGAGCACATACGTTCAGAATATGATAGGCTTCTTTTCGGGTGGGTCTTGTTTTAGGGGAAATACGGTATATGTAATTTAGACAGTTAAACATAATTTCAGACAATAGAGTGCCACAGTTTTAAATATCTTATCACATTGGCCAAAGACTCAGCTCTGATGATTCCTATTACTTTTGTGGGAGACAAGATACCATATCAAATCATAAGATATCATATCGTGTATCATAAGATACCAATCAGCAATCGGTACTTGCTGATTGTTGTGGGGTAGACGCCAACATTTCTAAAGTCTCAATATTTGGGTACTTGCCTAAATACGTGTTTCCTGAGTCCTACCAGATTGGGTGGCATAGAAGTCACTCAGGCCCTCATCACCTCGAGGTTCGACTACTGTAATTCTCTCTACATGGGGCTACCTTTGAAGAGTGTTCGGAAACTTCACATCGTGCAGAATGCAGCTGTGAGAGCAGTCATGGGCTTTCCCAGGTATGCCCATGTTACACCAACACTCCGCAGTCTGCATTGGTTGCCGATCAGTTTCCGGTCACAATTCAAAGTGTTGGTTATGACCTATAAAGCTCTTCATGGCATTGGACCAGAATATCTCCGGGACCGCCTTCTGCCGCACAAATCCTAGCAACCGGTTAGGCCCCACAGAGTTGGCCTTCTCCGGGTCCCGTCGATGAAACAATGTTGTCTGGCGGGACCCAGGGGAAGAGCCTTCTCTGTGGCGGCCCCAACCCTCTGGAATCAACTCCCCCCGGAGATCAGGATTGCCCCTACCCTCCTTGCCTTTCAGAAACTCCTTAAAACCCACCTCTGCCGTCAGGCATGGCGAAGTTGATTCCCCTGGGCCGTTTCCGTTTTATGTATGGTTTGTATGACATGTATGACTGTTTTTTATATTAAGGGTTTTAAATTGTTTTTAATAATTGGATTTGTACTGTTTTGTTGTTGTGAGCTGCTCCGAGTCTTCGGAGAGGGGCGGCATACAAATCTAATTAATAATAATAATAATAATAATAATAATAATAATAATAATAATAATTTTAAAAAATAAATTAAATTTGTTTGGGCTCAGAGACTTATTTCTTTCCTGGCAGGTGAATGGACAATGTATGGAAGGCAAGCAACACTCCGATGTTGTTTCAGCCATAAAGTCTGGTGGAGATGAGACCAAACTGCTGGTAGTGGACGGTTTAACAGACGAATTCTTCAAAAAGTGCAAAGTCATCCCCTCCGAAGCACATCTGAAAGGTAGGGCATTCGTTTGCTAAAGAAGATATCATTGTGGTTTGAGTGAGATTTAAAGAACAACTCCTTTCTAGACAGAGACGGTGTGAGTGTGTTTGTTTGAATGCATGTGTGAGGCAAGCATGGGCCTACTGGATAGGTTAGCAAAGAGCCCCTCCTGACACTTCTCATTTTCTGCCTTGGAGTCCTGGACCTTCTGTTGAAAGAGAAGGTGTGGTGTAGCTATGTCTTGGTCTTGAGTAGAAATAACTAATCTCACCAGAAACAAGACAGAAATTAGAAGTCCCGTTAAACATTAAATAAATCCCAGTAGTCTAGAATGGTCAGGAGCAACGTGCTATGTGAACATCCTCAATAGTTGAAGTATTTGGCATGAAAGAACTAAAAAGTGGGAGCACGATGTCATTGGCTCATTCATAAAGGCAGAGTTCATTTTTAAATGAGTTACAAGATGTTCTTCCACCTTTAGGGAATGTAAGAAGCTGCTTCGTTTTGAATCACCCTCTTGGTTTATTCAGCCCAGAATTATGGGTACAGAGTGGTAGCTGCTGTCCATGGTTCAGCACAGTTTGCCCAGGACAGTCCTGAAGGGGATGAAGATAGATTTTTTTTCTGTATCCAAAGCATGTGCTGTACTATTGAGGGGTACATTTTCCCTCAATAGTAGAACAAAGACAACACCTCCGCAAATCTGGTTAATGTTTTCAAATGCTGGCCTGGTTCTACAGATTAATGAATGTTAAATTTTATATCAATGAAATTAAATATTGGATATATAAGCCAGTAGGCCTGTCCTTGAAAAGCATGGGAGCTGGAATGCCTCACTGCTTTCATACAAATAAGAGTCTGCCTTTCTTTTTTTTAAAAGTTTTTTATTTATAATACAATTAAAATAAGAAAGGGAAAAAACCTTTGCGCATGATGGGAAAAAAAGTTGGACATGATCTAACATTCCAGTCTGAACATTTCCATCAAGTTATTTCTCCTCCTAAATACAACTCTTTATCTTTCTATAAATATATTCAAATTTTATATACAATACTAAATCCATTTTTCTATAAGAGTATCTATATCTCCAATTTATCTCTGATTCATAATCCTAACAATCCTCCTTGATTCCCACCAATGGTACAATTTATCCCAGATTTCAAAATATTCTGATTCGTTCTTGTCTTTCAATTCCATCGTAAATCTATCCATTTCGGCACAAGACAGTATTTTATGTAATATTTCTTCCTCTGTGGGAGTTTCTTTGTTCTTCCATTTATGTGCAAAAGCCAATCTAGCAGCAGTCAAGATACACAACATCAAATAAATGATTCCCTTGCCATATTTATCTATGCCCAACATCTATGCCTAAACCCAATAGGAAGAATTCAGGTTTGGGCTCTTTCTCCATCCTCCTTGCTCTCCACACCCAGACACAAAATATAATTTTCCTAAAAACCAGAAAGACATTAAAACCGAGCTGGTTTAAATGATTGTGATGAACTAGCACAAAGCACATTTGAGACACACTAAGCTCTTGCAGGGGATCACCAGCATCCCAGTAATGGAAGGATAAGAAAACCAAGAAGGTGAGAGACACATGCCAGCTCACCCTTTTCACATGCTCTTGGCACTCAGATGTCAAATTAAGAGCTTGTACTGTTGTTGAGATCTGCAGACAACAGGTTTGAAGCAGGGGCTGCCGTACTTCACAATCTTACGCTTTGAGCATTGATAAAAACTGGGAGGCTCAGGGGATGTGGCTGCCAGGATTTTTGATTTGTGTTTAAATTTCTGGATTAAGCTGCCAGAGTCATTGTACCTCAGTTTTAATCTCTATTTCATCAAAGCAGTAGCAGCAAATGCCACACTGCCCGTATTAACAATGCATTCATGGGCATGGAAATACAGATGACCTGCAGGTTGCCCATCCCTGCTCTAGATTCTGGCCTTAGAGTTCATGGCTGGCATAAGGTGAGGGCTTCCCAAAACATCTACGCCCTGGAGGGGGAATTCCCTTTAGCTCCTGCACAGAATTAAGATTAATGGATGACTGTGGTGGAATCTGCACCTTTAAAAGATGTCCAAGGCATCACGGGTGTCATTCAGACAGATTTACAGATGGGGATCACAAATGGATACAGTGATGGAGCTTTGATGCTGGCAATTACTTGCTCAGGCTTCTGTCCGGAATATATGAACAGTCTCTGTTTCTCTCTGCACAGTATAATTCTTGGATTAAAAACCTATGGATGGATGGACGGATGGAAGGAAGGAAGGAAGGAAAGAGAGAGGGAGGGAGAAAGGGGGGAGGAAGAAAGGAGGGAGGGAGGAAGAAGAAAAGGGAAGGAAGGAGGGAGAAAGGGAGGGAGGAAGAAGAGAAGGGGAGGGAGAAAGGAGGGAGAAAGGGAGGGAGAAGGGAAGGAAGGAGGGAGGGAGGGAGGAAGAAGGGAAGGGGAGGAAGGGAGGGAAGAAGAAGGGGAGGGGAGGGAGGAAGGAAGGGAGGAGGGAGAAAGGGAGGGAGGAAGAAGAGAAGGGGAGGGAGAAAGGAGGGAGAAAGGGAGGGAGAAGGGAAGGAAGGAGGGAGGGAAGGAGGAAGAAGGGAAGGGGAGGAAGGGAGGGAAGAAGAAGGGGAGGGGAGGGAGGAAGGAAGGGAGGAGGGAGAAAGGGAGGGAGGAAGAAGAGAAGGGGAGGGAGAAAGGAGGGAGAAAGGGAGGGAGAAGGGAAGGAAGGAGGGAGGGAGGGAGGAAGAAGGGAAGGGGAGGAAGGGAGGGAAGAAGGGGAGGGGAGGGAGGAAGGAAGGGAGGAGGGAGAAAGGGAGGGAGGAAGAAGAGAAGGGGAGGGAGAAAGGAGGAAGAAAGGGAGGGAGAAGGGAAGGAGGGAGGGAGGAAGAAGGGAAGGGGAGGAAGGGAGGGAAGAAGAAGGGGAGGGGAGGGAGGAAGGAAGGGAGGAGGGAGAAAGGGAGGGAGGAAGAAGAGAAGGGGAGGGAGAAAGGAGGAAGAAAGGGAGGGAGAAGGGAAGGAGGGAGGGAGGAAGAAGGGAAGGGGAGGAAGGAAGGAGGGAGGTAGGGGGGGAGGGAGAAGGGAAGGAAGGAGGGAGGGAGGAAGAAGGGAAGGGGAGGAAGGAAGGAAGGAAGGAGGGGGGAAGAAGGGAAGGGGAGGGAGGGAGGAAGGAGGGAGAAAGGGAGGGAGGAAGAAGGGAAGGAAGGGAGGGAGTGTGTTTTTTCTAAAGGAGAATCCTCGTATGAAAATCTCTCATAGGTAGCCCTCAATTTACAACAACAATTGAGCTCAAAGTCTCTGTAGCTAAGCAAGACATTTGTTTTACCCCATTCTATGACCTTTCCAGTTAAAATTGTTCAGTGAATCACTACAGTTGTTAAATTAGGAACATGATGGTTAAGTTAATTTGGCTTCCCCATTGACTTTGCTTTTGACAGTCTTTTTTTCAATGCCCTTCTAAATTTGAATGGTCCTCAAGTGAATACTTGTTTATCGAGGACTACCTTATTCAAATGGATTGATTGACCTTGGGAAGGATTTTTATGTTTGTGTGAACAAACGGGGGCTGTGTGTGTGTGTGTGTGTGTAGAGGCAGAAGAGATTGCTGCCCATTTTAACTGCGCCATGAGTTCTGGCCCTCATTCCTCCTGCGTGAGGGCGCTTTTTCTAGCAAGACCACATTCTTCCTCTTATCAACCCACATAGATGCTTTTGTGTTTTTGTCTGCAGGAGACTTCATTTATGGAAGGGTCAATAGAAATAATTGCAGTGATGCAAAAAGAATCCATATGTTCTATGTATTCATTGTCTATTCTGCTTCAAAGTTAATTGGGCAGGAAGAAGTAATTCAGGGGATGAGATCTTTTTAATGATGATTAAATAATGCCATAATAAAGGGCCTTACCATTAACTAAATAATAACAGCTTCCACAATGCATAATGAGGGAGATGCTAGGATCTTGAGGAGTGGCTAGGAATGACTTATTTTAACACATCGCCCAATCTATTTTCTTGCGTGACATTATTAGAAACAATTAAATCCTAAGTATGTGGATGGGGTCAAATAAGTTTGGCATCCATATATAAGAGGAAACTATTTTCTGGTACTTGGAAAAAGTAGGTTTCTAGGTTAAGCATAATCTAGTTTTTTAAAGAGAGGAACATCTGAGGGGAAAGCGTCTGTCCTTGGCTTGATGGAAGAGTCTCTTGTGCATGCTCTGTCTTGGGAAGAAAGGAACTGGATCAGCAATCCAATCACTCTGGAAATGTCAGGATTTAAGAACTATCTCTAGTAGGGCAGGTACAGTAGTACCTCTACTTACGAACTGAATTCATTCCATGACCAGGTTCTTAAGTAGAAAGGTTTGTAAGAAGAAGCAACTTTTCCCATAGGAATCAATGTAAAAGCAAATAATGTCTGCAATTGGGGAAACCATAGGGAGGGTGGAGGCCCTGTTTCCTCCCAGGAGATTCCTAGAGAGGCCCCATGGAGGCTTCTCCCTGCCTTTTCTGGCCCTGTTTCCTCCCAGGAGATTCCTAGAGAGGCCCCACAGAGGCTTCTCCCCACCTTTTCTGGCCGTGTTTCCTCCCAGGAGATTCCTAGAGAGGCCCCACGGAGGCTTCTCCCTGCCTTTTCCGGCCCTGTTTCCTCCCAGGAGATTCCTAGAGAGGCCCCACAGAGGCTTCTCCCTGCCTTTTCCGGCCCTGTTTCCTCCCAGGAGATTCCTAGAGAGGCCCCACGGAGGCTTCTCCCTGCCGTTTCCGGCCCTGTTTCCTCCCAGGAGATTCCTAGAGAGGCCCCACGGAGGCTTCTCCCTGCCGTTTCCGGCCCTGTTTCCTCCCAGGAGATTCCTAGAGAGGCCCCACGGAGGCTTCTCCCTGCCTTTTCCGGCCCTGTTTCCTCCCAGGAGATTCCTAGAGAGGCCCCACGGAGGTTTCTCCCTGCCTTTTCCGGCCCTGTTTCCTCCCAGGAGATTCCTAGAGAGGCCCCACGGAGGCTTCTCCCTGCCTTTTCCGGCCCTGTTTCCTCCCAGGAGATTCCTAGAGAGGCCCCACGGAGGCTTCTCCCTGCCTTTTCCAGTTACAGTTTCGGAGGCTTGGGTTTGTAAGTGGAAAATGATTCTTGAGAAAAAGCAAAAAAATCTTGAACACCCGGTTCTTATCTAGAAAAGTTCATAAGTAGAGGCGTTCTTAGGTAGAGGCACCACTGTATAAGACACCTTCATTCATTCTTCTTCTTCTTCACAAGGCTCAAGGAAAGGGACCATCCCAAGTCCCTCTGCTCCATGGAGAGGGGCATACAGAGTAGTTTTGCAAGAAGGAGGAGGCCTCCGATGCCAGATCATTGAATCAGAGGTGTGAGGCATGGGGAAAGAAAAAGCTATGTGTTACGGTATTGACATCTGACCTTCAGACCTTCAGGGACCTTCCAACAAGCAGCCTTTTGCGAGATAAAATGCTGTGTTTTGCTCAATAGCTCTGAGATGAAAAGGCACAATAGCACTGAGTCATCTGATTACTAAATTATTTAAACGACTTTCAAAGGCTAATTATTGGCTTTTAAGAACCTGAGAAGTTCTTCACCTCTTAGTTTGCATGGCTGTCTAGCACCGAGTGAGTATGTGGAACTATCTTCCAATTTAACATATGGGACATGTATTTCACTTCTGATTTGTGCTAGGATCTAATTAATGACCAATCGGCAAGAAAGTTCTCACTGAGAATCCAGATTGGGGAAGGTTCGTAAGGCAGGAAGAGTCCAAGAAAGAAGAGCTTCCTATTTTATGATTCCCTGGATCAAAGCTGACCTTTAGTACACAATTCACTCATTTGTTTAGCACACAACAGAGCTGAAGATGTTGCTACTCTGTATTGATCTCTCTTCACATGATGCATTCTCAAACCGACCTCTCTTATACAATATATTTTTGAATTTGGATTGCCTGCTTTGGGATCCCATGAAGAAGGCATAGTTATGAGTGGTAGATTGAGGTGGGGGTGGGTGGGTAAAGGAACATTTCTGGGGCATTTCAGTGGGACAGGATCAGTTACCTAAGACAGAGGAACAGTGCTCTTTGGAATCTCTTAATCCATTTAAGCATTCCTCTTCTAAATAGAATTGGTTGCTTGTTAGCAGGGTAGTTGATTTTGATTGTTCTAACAAGATAAGCAACTTTTGGTTATGGCTGGTCCTTAGCTAAATAATCCCTAGGAAATCCCTAGGCCGTGATGTTGAAGAATTAGCCTAGAAAAAGGCAAGATTGCCATGAAATTGCCAAGACAACTGCTTGGATGCTGTCCCTAAGTGTCTCCCTAGCAGACCATAGAAATAAACCATATTTACACATATGTAAAAGAGGCAACAAAAAGCTAATAAGGAAACACGTCTACAATATATATCTTCCAACAACCAACACTCAGATGAAGAGGAATTAGTACTAGACCAATGGTTCTAATGCCATAACCACTTAATATACTTCCTCATGTTGTGGTGACCCCCAACCATAAGTCTAGCCCCAATTCTCCCAGCAGAGCTTTAAGCTGATTGGCAGGAAGGTCAGAGGGACACCCCCACTGTAAATGCCTGATTGGTCAGATTATAAAAATATGTTCCAAAACGCCAGAATAGGAGCTTCGGTTCCTAACACCATGGGAAGTTTGTCTTTTCCCATGGTCTTGGATGACCCCTGCGAAACGGTCGTTCGACCCCCAAAGCGGTCCCACCCCCAGGTGGAGAACCATTGCACTAGACAAACAATCACGCAGTAAACAACAGTGTAATCAAGAAACTATCAGGGAGAAAAACACAACCCAGCACCGGCAGTGCAAAATTCCTGCGTATAGACAGGGAGCAAACCTCACACTCACCAGCATGATGATGATGCTCTCTAGTTGGGTAGCAAAATGTCTGCAAGCAAAGAATCAAACTCATAGAGCAGCAGGGATTGCAACAGTTCAACCCTGAGCTGCAGATAGTCTCTACTGTAGGACAGATGAATATACTGTAAATATAAAGTATTAGCATTTGGAAAAGTATCTAAGGTATTCCAAATGGTTAAAAGAAAAGTTTTCATCTTCAGACACAATATCCCTACAGCAATTGCTAATGCGTAAAACAGCAGGAAAGTCTCGGTGGTGCCAGATGGAATAAGCTCAAGTCAAGCACAGAAGTGAGTACGCACGGGGATGATGAAATTCCCTTCTTAGTTCCATCCTACTGCTCTGGACAGGGACGGGATGGGCTGCAAGGATATTGTCTGTAGCCTTAGGCTGTGCTTGCCAATTTCCAAGAGCTCAAGCAACACATTGCTGAGGAGCAACTTGAGTGAGCTTCTGAAATTTCTGGATTCTTCCCAGAGGATTTTTGTTTCCCTTTTTCCAAGGGCATAGAGTGTTTAAAAGCTCTGCGTGTGTCTACTGCAAACCTTAGAAACATAGAAGACTGGCGGCAGAAAAAGACCTCATGGTCCATCTAGTCTGCCCTTATACTATTTCCTGTATTTTATCTTAGGATGGATATATGTTTATCCCAGGCATGTTTAAATTCAGTTACTGTGGATTTACCAACCACGTCTGCTGGAAGTTTGTTCCAAGCATCTACTACTACTACTACTACTAATTATTATTATTATTATTATTATTATTATTATTATTATTTATGAGATTTGTATACCACCCCTCTCTGCAGACTCGGGGCAGCTCACAGCAGTGATAAAATGTTGGCTATAACCTATAAAGCCCTTCATGGCACCGGACCAGACTATCTCAGGGACCGCCTTCTGCTGCACGAATCCCAGCGACCAGTTAGGTCCCACAGAGTGGGTCTTCTCCGGGTCCCGTCAACTAAACAATGTTGCTTGGCGGGGCCCAGGGGAAGAGCCTTCTCTGTGGCAGCCCCAACCCTCTGGAACCAACTCCCCCCAGAGATTAGAATTGCCCCCACCCTCCTTGCCTTTCGTAAGCTGCTTAAAACCCACCTCTGCCGCCAGGCATGGGGGAATTGAGATACTCTTTCCCCCTAGGCCTTTACAATTTTATGCATGGTATGTCTGTATGTATGATTGGTTTTTATAATAATGGGTTTTTAACTGTTTTTAGTATTGGATTATTGTTATATGCTGTTTTATTACTGTTGTTAGCCCCCCCGAGTCTGCGGAGAGGGGCGGCATACAAATCCAATAAATAAATACATAAATACATAAATACATAAATAAAATATACAGTAACAAATCTAATATTAAAAGTCTAAAATAACAAATCTAACATTAAAAGTCTAAAAGCCCCATTATTTAAAAATCATACACACAAACATACCATACATAAAACTACATAGGCAAGGGGAGATGTCTGACGGCAGAGGTGGGTTTTAAGGAGTGTACGAAAGGCAAGGAGCGAGATTAATGTCCTTAATAACCTTAATGTCCCAAAGGTGTTTTTTCCAAAAGGAAACTAGATTTTCTTGGTGGTTTTTAAAAAAAAAAAAATTTCACTTTTCATCCAAGAAGCTTCTTCAGTTCTAACAATTTCCAGCCAAAAGTGAAGAAGCTACTTTGATAAGAAGTGAAACATTTTCAAAAGAAAAAAAACCCTAAGAAAGTTCAGTTGCTTTCTGGAAAAAGCACCCTTGGGACAACCATGACCTAAATAATTGGGAATCTTCATAGACACCTTGTTCCTAATCTTAGTGGCTTGTTCCTCGGTGTAAGGAGCCCTTCTCAAGCTATCCATATTTGGATCACATTCCAGGTTCACACATTCATGCCTTCTGATGTAGAACCTCTGTACTTGCAGCAGCTTACATTGGCTTCTTTCTTTCTTTCTTCTCTTTCTTTCTTCTCTTTCTTTCTTCTCTTTCTTTCTTTCTTCTCTTTTTTCTTCCTTTCTTCCTTCCTTTCTTCTCTCTATTCCTCCCACCCACCATCTCTCTCTCCCCTCTCCCACCCACCCTCTCTCTCCTTTCAAACATCTGTGCTGCCCTTCAGGTGACCCTATGCAGCTTGGCATCTGGGGAATTGAACCTACAGAGGTGACAATATTATTGCTGCTCTTTCTCTGGCTTGTGCCACAATGACTCTTGATGATATTGCAGTCTGACTTGCAAGACCCAAGGGAAATAAATTACATTCTCTCTTAGCTGAGAATTTGATCCTCAGAACTTGCCCATTCTGGATGGAGACTGGCCGTCCTTCTAGTTTGGCCCTGAGCTTTGTCTCGCCTGAACCAGAGCCAAAACTATACTTGGATTATGAAAGATGGCCATTTGTTTTACTTAAAGGTGTCCTAATACTTTGCAATTATGTGCAAGATGCTATAATTGGAAGGGGCCTAAAAAGTTAGGCAGGCTTCCAGCTGGGTCTAGTTTTTTGTGTAAGGCAACATGGGGACATGCTTTTTCGCTCCTTCCCTATAACAAAAGATTCATTGTTGTGGCACCAGGCACCAACTGCCATTTCCTTCAGCCCTTGTGCATTGTTTGTGTCTTTGGCAAATACACCTCAGAATTATCTCTGTGATTGTTGCTAAACCACAACTCCAACGCCAGCTAACAGCCTTTTCTTTTTCTTTGACGACAACACAGTATCTGAGCCAGAAAGAAATAGATTCTGCCTGCTGCTGCTCTTGTTTAATTTTTCAGGAAACGTGGTTGAGGATTAGAGTTGGCCTTGAGTGAAAGTTTTTGCATTGGAGGTGTGGATGTGAATTTTTAGAAAGGGAGAGGGAGTGCCATATTTTTAGAGTATAAGACGCACCTTAGTTTTGGGGGAGGAAAATAGCAATGAAAACAAGCCTGCAAAGACTTAGGGCTGGAAAAAAGCTTCCGAGGGAGTAGGAATGAAAAAATCCTGCAAACTGGGAAGCTGGGATCATTAATACCTCATTAGGGCTGAAAAAAACACTTTTGGAGGGAGTAGCAATGAAAAGAAGGTGGGAAGAGCCAGGAAAAATCTTTAGCACCTTGTTGAGGCTGGGAAAAAGCTACCTTAGGTGTGTATAAGACACACCCAAATTTTCAGCTTCTTTTTTGGGGGAAAAAGGTCCATCTTATACTCTGAAAAATACGGTAGATCTGAAATAAATGAGCAGAAACAAGAGACTTTCTTCGGTTTCTGGGGCTGAGTACATAATTTCCACTTTGTCACTAGTAAAGATTTATTGACATAACCTGGAGACTTGTGGAAACTAGTTGAACAACTGGGGCACCTTGGCTGAACTTTCAGGTGATGCCAAATGAGGATTACTGCAGAAGCCCTAGTGGTTCATTACTCTACTTTTAAACCAAACGAAATGCAGCTCATTGTGACTTTCCCCACTGCTGAGATAACATTTTTCTCTTCCTGTCTTGACTTGTGGTAACTTCTGGTCACGTAAAATAGTGTCTCCCACTTCCGCTCTGTGCCCTAGCTTTGAATCTGATCTGATTCCCCTGTCAGATGCCGGTCAGGGGGAAGAGTTAAATGACAAGCATTATACTGTTGCCCTGCAAGTGCCATCCTTTTTGTATATCTGTTGTAACATCATAGCAGACAAAAAGTGCTGTGGTTTGTGTTGTGATTCTATATCAGGTCCTGTGCATTCCTCTGTTTGTGCCCTGGTTAAATGCAAGGGGGGGGGGCAGCCTGTAGTGTAATATGTAAATCCGGCCACTGTGCTTGGTTTCAGAACAACCAGGTCTTAACAGGCCTCTTTGAATAGATCGCAAATTTAATTCAAGAACTTGCTTTTGCAGTTTTCAAACTTTCCATTAAGGTCCTTGTCAGGCCGAAGCCATCATTTTGAGTTGGAGACTTTGTCCTGCCACAAGTAGAATAGTACTGTGGGAATTTAGGAGGAGTGCATGAAAGGGAAAAATACTAGCCACAACAAATTCCTTCCAAAGATTCAAGGTCATCTTTTGTTCAGCACCAGCTGGATGTACATGGGAGGATTGTGGACATTGAGAGAACCGGAGTAGTTGTTGATGAACTTGTGGATGTGAGGAAGGGGATGAACGTTAACCTGGGTGAAGAACTGTAGGAAAAATTAATATCGGTTTGACTACAGTTCATATCCAACATGGCTCTGTTAATAAATTGGAACTTGGAAGAAGGCCAAGGTTTGGATTCTGATTTATTTCTCGGATGTTAATTGGGACGTTGACGGTACCATTCTGAATTTTTCAGATTGTTTTGCATATTATTGGTTTTGTGAGTGTGTTCTTTTCCCCACTACCCAATTAGTATTCAAGAATGCACAGAAATGAAGCTTTAAACCAGATCAAGCATCAGCCTGATGAAGAGTGGCTATCCTGCTTAGCAGGCAGAATTCCTCATCCTTTGCTACTTCACCTTTTTCCTGGAAATGCCAGGAACAGTACTTGGATCCTCCGGTGTGCAAAGTGGGTGTTGCACCACAGAGTTGCAGCTCTAGACCCTGAGTCACTTCCTCTAACGACTTTCAAAAGTTGAACTCAATTCAACATTTGTGAAGGAGCTAATTATCCTGCCTCGGTTTTTCTTTTGATTTTATTCCATGAAATAATAAGACCAGCGGTTGAAAAGTGTCACAGGTTTAGATCTCAAACATCTGAATCGGATGCAATAGAAAAGAAAAAATTTGATACTGTAAAGGAATGCTAACTCTGCAAGTGCATAGAGAAAGATTTAGGTTAGAATAGCATATCTGATAAAAAGACTAGACAGAATTAAGCAAGAAAAATCTTGGGGCAGGGACAGCAGATTTGGCACCAGCAAGTTACTTAGAAGAACTGAAAAGATGACTGTAAAGATCTTTAAAGTGTATGTAAATAGCTCCTATTCTTATATAAGGTTGGCATATATTCATGAATCTTCTGGAGTTTATTTTGGGGGAGGGAAACAAAAGTGAAACTTAACTTGCAGAAATAAAATCATCTGTAATAGTAGGTTCTGTTTCATCGTTGCATTATTAACAACTACGCGGGTGAGTTTTAGAAGTGCTGGTAGACAGTCATGTCTTGGTAATAAAGCTGAAACCCAAATCTTTGGGCATGCAGGTCTTGTGAAAGGTTTGTCAGGTATGAACACCTGCCCATCCCAAATCATTGCCCTATACCAGTGGTTCTTAACCTGGGGGTCAAACGACTGTTTCACAGGGGTCGCCTAAGACAGTATTAGGAACTAAAGCTCTGTTGGGAGAATTGCCACTAGACTTATGGCTGGGGGTCACCACAACACGAGGAACTGTATTAAGGGTTCGCGGCATTAGAAAGGTTGAGAACCACTGCGCCTACACCTTAGCCTTTTAGATGGCTGCTATCAACCCCAAGAAAGCTTGGGAAAATGAATAGAAATTAATACATTGCTGCAATTGCTCCACAGCAGAATGCCCTTCACTCATCTGTCACTGCATTTAAGCAGCTCATCCTATTACACTACAGTGTTCCCTCGATTTTCGCGGGTTCAAACTTCACGAATAGCCTATAACACGGTTTTTCAAAAAATATTAATTAAAAAATACTTCTCGGGTTTTTTTCTATACCACGGTTTTTTCTGCCCGATGACGTCATATGTCATCGCCAAACTAAAAGTTTTTGCAAATAAATAACAAAAAAAAAATTAATTTGTTAATAAATAATTATGTTTATAAATATCAGGATCACTAAGTGTCTTATTCAATGGTGAGTACCAGTAATAATGGTGGGTAAATGGTTGTTAAGGGAGTGGGAAATGGTAATTTAGGGGTTTAAAGTGTTAAGGGATGGCTTGTGATACTGTCTGTAGCCAAAAATGGTGTATTTACTTCCGCATCTCTACTTCGCGGAAATTCGACTTTCGCGGGTGGTCTCAGAACGCATCCCCCGCGAAAATCGAGGGAACACTGTATTCCTATTCACCCCATGAGGTGTGAAGTAAAAGCATGAATGGCACAGTGATAGCAAGGGGAGATTGTGCTAGGGAGAATTGGTCTACATTCCATAGCTCATGATATACAAGGGTTGCTCAGAAAGTAATGTGCCACATTTTTTTCTTCAACAATTGTTTATTAAACACAATGAAACTTACACACAAGAAAGAATGATGTTTCTTCTACACTCCCTATTTTTCCATGCAATCTCCGTCCCGTTCTATGGCCTTCCTCCAGCGAGACACAAGGGCGTATATGCCCTGTTGATACCACTCCTTGTTCTGGTCACAAAGCCATTTCTGCACCATGCTTCATCTTCTTATGGCCCCACCCTCTGTGCCCAGTGACTAACCGTACTTCTGTCGACTGCAGATTCTCCATAAACTGTACACAAACGTTTGAGAATGTTCCCAACAGTTTCTTTCTCCGCAGTGAGAAATTCAATGACAACACGCTGCTTGTAGCGTACATCACTTACAGACACCATTTCAAAACACTGCTGCAGTTACACTGTCGGTCTGAAGAAACGCAAAATTTACACATGCACTCCTGACAATTCAAATAATGTATATCTAAGTTTTGCATTTGTACCATTACTGTAGGCTGAGAAAAAAAATGTGGTGTATTACTTTCTGGGCGACCCTCGTACTTCTTCCATTTGTGCCCTCCCCTGGAAATTTTCTATAAAATTATAGAAAAGGTTCTGCACAAAATCCATGAAATTCTATGCATTTATTTGTGCATTTATTTGTGCAATTGAGTGTGTTGGACACTTGAAATAGGAGTGTCTATTCTATGTTAGGTTGGGGGGGTTATGGCTTTGCTACAATCTTCACTGGGTGATCTCAGTGACCTCTCTCACCACAGCTTGCTTACCAAAGTTTCTATGAAAATAACACAAAGGCAGGAGTGAAACCACACTTGTGCCCAGTTCTCCTTGAAGGCACCTGTGCTATAATTGAAAATGGAGCAAATCTCTGTATGTAGGCAGGAATAATTGCATCGGTGTTTCAATCTGATCACTTGCCTATTGGACGATTGAGAAAGTATCTGTGGCAGATACTGCCTTGATGGCTTTGCAATTCCTGTATGGCATGTAGGCCAGAAGCGGTGCTGGTACTATTTGCCTAACACAAAAATCTGAGAGATTTTAATGGTGCAAGGCACTCACTGAAAACCATACACAACTGGGCCAGTTTTGGAGGGAGCTAAGGGCCAAATGGATGTTTTAAGCAACTGGAAGGCATTAATTTGACCCCTTCACCCCTAATTGTCTCCATGTTGGCCTTCTCTGGGTCCCGTCGACTAAACAATGTTGTTTGGTGGGCCCCAGGGGAAGAGCCTTCTCTGTGGCAGCCCCGGCCCTCTGGAACCAACTCCCCCCGGAGATTAGAACTGCCCCCACCCTCCCTTTCGTAAACTACTCAAGACTCACTTATGCCGCCAGGCATGGGGGAGTTAAGATATTCCTTCCCCCTAGGCCATTACAAGTTATGCATGGTATGTTTGTGTGTATGTTTGGTTTTATAATAAGGGCTTTTAGTTGTTTTATTAATTGGATTGTTACATGCTGTTTTTTATCATTGTTAGCCGCCCCGAGTCTATGGAGAGGGGCGGCATACAAATCCAATAAATAAATAAATGTAAGGTACCTTGAGTCCCTGGATAAAAGTGTGCAGGGGAATATAACCATTCATCTGTCCATTATGTACATATGTACATATACATACATACATACATACATACATACATACATACATACATACATACATACAATAAACTGTATAACAGTGATTAACTACAAAATCTCATGATGTCAAATATTATCTGTCGTGCTCCTTAACCAATTTCCAAAGACAAAAAAAGATGTCAATTTTTGTGCTGGATTGGATTTGCTCTTTGGAACTGACTGCAGGGAGTTTCATGTGTGTGTCTCATGTGTGTGTCTGTGTGTGAGAGAGAGGGAGGTGCAGTCTGATGATGGGATATATTTATGTAACAAAATTGGGAGTTCCCAGAGGAAGAAATGATCCTTGAGTCAACCTGTTAATAGTTATGGTATATGCTAAGTAGTATTGTAATGGTTTGTAGAAATCCTGCTAGAAGAAATAAAACTTACTCCCTTCCTTTTTTGTTTATTCTGTTCTTTCTCCCCCTTAGGCCTTTTACCAGAGCCAGTTGCCAATGGTGATGTGGAGAAGGTAAAAATTACTGCCAATCACACGGTTCCTTGATAGAGGAGTGTTAGAGCCAAAACACTCAACATTGCCGATTCCTCTGCTCAACATTTGTTGTTACTGGTGGTGGTGGGGAGCATCAACAGATTACTTAACAACTCTGATGCTTTCTAAGTCTACATTGTTAGGAAATCTTAATTGGCCCTAGTTTCCCAATACACTCACACCAGTGATAATACAGAAGCATTGCATATGCCAATATTGTCTGCAAATAGTTGTAAGATATTTTCTTTCTCTCTGTTTTTTTTTTCTTTTAAAACCTTCCCTGAACAAACTTCTCAGAGCAGCCCTTGGCTGGCTGCCAGATCAAAAGGGTGAACTCTTCCTAAATTGGTAAAGGAAGGTGGGCTGTGAAATCATTGCTCTTGATGTTCCTGTAGAAAAAGCAGTCTGAAGAGAAGGAGGACCAGGGGGTGGGTTCCTCACGGCACTGGTGACATCATGATGACATCACCGAACCAGATCAGTCGGTGCTGGTCTGTGCATGCCACCATCTTTTTTAAAAAAATTGCACTTTTTTTTCCTTTTGAGCATGGGCAGAAGCTGAGTTACAGCACTGTGCATGTGGTTGCCACCTTTTTTCAGCTTTGATTTTTTATCATTATTATTTTTGGATTTTTCATTACTGTCCATATGCACACGTGCACACGAGGCGCGCCCAAGCAGTGCAGAAGGGAACAAACCGGCAGCGAGGCAAGTTGGAACCCACCTCTGGGGAAGACCAATGCCTTGGAAGGCCTGTCACTCATTTCAGAGGCTGCCTCTTGTCACTGAATAGAATGGCCCATTCTTCACCCGATGGGTGGAATCTCACATCTTTTAAAAGGCCAAGTTACTTCCAGTCTGCTTTGAAAAAACAAAGCCTAATTAAAGTCGGAGAAGAAAGAAAACCTCATTAGAAACTTTTTTTTTAAAGGGCTGGGCTTTTTTAAAACATTTGAATATACAATTAAGAAACAGAATGAAGATGTTGCCAGACCATGGGTAAACAGGATAGATATGTCATCCAATGTCATTTTTTCCCAAGTTGGTCTGAATGTTAATTGCAAGCCAATAGTTGTTGATCCGCATCGCAGATGAATAAGTCTCCCATATGATGTAATGCAACAGTCACTTTCAGAATGATTTCATATACGTCTATAGAACTAATATAGAAGTATATTTATTTATATTTATATTCATATTCATTTATATATCTTTCACATTTTTGAACCACCCATCTCACTCGGAAAGAGAGACTGTTTTAAAAGACTCTGAAATGCAAATATTCCTTGGGGCAACATTTCAACAGAATTCAGATCTTTCAGTCTTTCATTTTCCAGAAATTCCTCTCCCAATTTGTCCAGCTGATCTCTTTTCCAGAAATTTAATAAAACCTCAATAGGTGCATAGCATTTTACCAAATCCAGACTGGTTAAATTGTGTACATGAGCTGAAATTTGGTGCTAAGGCTGCTGCAAGACATTTTCTCCGTACTGAAGGAGCGGGTCCAGCAGTCACATGGGTTGCTCATGTCCAATCCGGTGGAACTGAGCCTAGTGTTAAAAAAGCTTGCTGGATCCGCCCCTTCCCCAGAATTCGCTCAGTTCGCATATCCTGCGGTTGTATTGTGATAGCTCGTTCAACATTCTAACACCTTCCCTTCGATCTTTCCTTCAAAAGTAGTAAGAATTGTTTATCCTTATTTGTTTACTTGCACTAATAGCGCCAGCCGTTTGTGGCTCGGCTTTTTTTCCTTTGGGAGAAGTTGCGGTTTCGTTTTCCCCCGGCTGTTTTGCCGTTTACGATCCCCGCTGCCGCTTGTGGATTCCTTTAATCCTTTGGCCTGGAGGTCTTGGTGCAAGTATTGCTTCATTGATTTATTATAATATTATTGTTAAAGGGCTTAAGAAATACCTCCTGCGGAGTGAGACGCTTGTTTTAGTCTCCTGGACTTAGTCGATCGCTTCCCCTTTAAGAATTCTATTACGGAGCGATTTTTCGGCGCGAAGGCCTTCGCGCCCTTTTTAAATTTAGCCCTCTCGTGTTGGCCTTCTGCCAGCCGCGTAGGCCTCAGTCCACCGCTTGGATCCCGGAGTGGGCTTTGGGACGCTCAGGCTTAATTCTCCACCGGCTAAGCCTCCAACCAGAGTGCCTTGGTTACTTTAATTAAAGTTTAGGGAGGCTGGCCACGCTGTATTTGGGGACACGAACTCTGGGTTTGCCCAGATTGCCCTCAAGTCTCAGCAGCTCCGAGGCCTCGGAGCAGGATCCATTCCTCTTGGGAAGTCTTTGAAATTCTTCTCCCTAATTATTCAGTTATTGGCTCAGCCTTGTCTTCTGTTAATTGTCAGACTATGGCTACTTTTCCCAAGAGAGGCACCACTCAAGGTCCCAGAGAGGCCAGGCCTACAGGCGATGAGATTACCAGTATCCCCCAGGCCTCATCCTCCTCTTCTTCAGGGGCCCGCCCCTCGACCAAAGTCACCAGGGCCGAGAAGAGAAGGGACCTAGCCCTACAAAAAATCCATGACAAATCAGCAAAGCGTTTGAAAGTACAGGCCCAAGTACTCAGTAGTCATGACCCCCCAGAGGCTTCTAATCTGCCCTCTTCTGGGGTCACTGTGTTATCTCTGGATGAGCCAAACCTAGACAGACCCCAACCTAACCTATGGGGAGTAGGTCCAGAGGAACCAGATATTATTGAAGATTCCTCCCAGCCAGGATCCTCCCAGGCCTTCAGGGATTCTTCTGCCATTCCTGCTGATATTTCTAGTTTACCTCCTGAATTCCAATCTATTTTTTCTGTGTTATCCAAGGCCATTGATGCTAAACTCTCTACCATCAATGCGCTTCCCTTACCTCCTCCTCCTCCTCGTCCCTCCCGCCCCTTGGGTTCTTCCCCAACGGTTAGAGCTCCTATTCAGGATGAATCAGATTCCTCTCAGGACGAATATGAGGATATGGAGGAGGATGAGGATCCCTTTCAAGGCCTCTCAGACGATGAGGAATCCCAAATAAAGGTTCCTTCTCCAATTACTATTTTTCCCTCTCAATTGTTCAAATCTCTCCTCCTCAAAGCTAGAATTTCTACGGGATTGGCGGCCCAGGAGAAACAGGCCTCCACATCCACTGATCCCCCGGAGGAGAATTTACCTTACTTCACAGAGGAACAGGAGGATAATGAGGTAATTCCTATGCCTAAATTGTTTAAAGATGCCTTACTTAAGCAGTGGGATTTCCCAGCCTCTGGGCTCAATCCCACATCCAAGGACAAAAAGTTGTACAAACTCTCCTCTTCCTATGAGGAGCTCCTTTCCTTTCCTAAACCGGATGAACCTGTCAAGATCCTTCACTCGGCGGCTGCTGTGCCAGGCGAAGCAGAGGAAGTCCTCCGCCCAGAGGACAAGCGGATTGAACAGATGCTCAAAAGAGGATTCACCGCAGATTCCTGGGCCATTAAAAGTTCTGCAGCGGCTTCCTTTTTCTCCAGAGCCATGCTTCTGTGGCTTCGCCAACTTCAACAGCATATTCCTCCCGATGACTTGAGAGGTCAACAAGACTTCAACAAGGTCTTTGCAGCTGCTCAGTACGTGGCTGATGCCACTTTACAATCTACTAGATTTTCTGCTAAGTCTATTGCAGCTTCTACAACGGCAAGAAGACTCCTATGGCTTCGCCCTTGGCAAGCAGGAGTACGTCAGAAGTGGCAGTTATCTCTGGGACCCTTAAAGCGCGACCTTCTTTTCGGGGATCTTCTGGATCCACTCCTCACGGAAACCACGGACAAGAAGAAAGTATTGGGTCCAACCACCAAAAAGGCTACCAAAACGCAGTCCTTTCGTCGCCCAGGGCGTCAGCAAGATCAAGCGGCTTCCTATCAGAGTTCTCCAGGTCAGTATTCCCCCCGCTTTCGATCCCAAGGTAGGAACTCCAGGGGCAGAGGTTTTCGCTTCCATAGGGGAGCGTCCTCTAACAGGGCTTCAAAAAAACCTAGATGGTAGTTTTTCCTCGATTCCCATAGGTGGCCGTCTAGCCCATTTCGCCTCTAATTGGCGTCTCACCTCCAAGGACCCCTGGGTCATTGACACTGTTCAAACAGGCCTTCTTTTAGAATTTACTTCTCCTCCCCCTAAACGTTTTATTTCCTGCCCTTCTCCCAGGTCCTCCTCAGATTGTAACCGTATGGAGGAGGCCATTTCCCACTTATTGTCCATCAGAGCCATTCAACCGGTTCCCCCCGGTCAGAAGGGTCTAGGTTTTTATTCCATCCTATTTATGGTTCCAAAATCCTCCGGAGGTTGGAGAGCTATTTTGGATTTAAAGAAGCTGAACCTATTCATCAAATATAGGAAGTTTAAGATGCACTCCTTATCATCCATTTTGGCCGCCATCCACCCGGGAGATTTCATGGTCTCTTTAGACCTCACTGAGGCCTACCTCCATATTCCTATAGCCAAATGCCACAGAAAATTTTTACGTTTCTCCTTTCAGGGCAGGCATTTCCAGTATAGGGCGATGCCATTTGGCCTTTCCTCGGCCCCTCGGGTCTTTACAAAGCTCTTGGGGTCTCTGGCGGCCTATATCCGGGCGTCTCCCATCCACATTTTATGTTACCTTGATGATATTTTGATTCATGGGAACTCCCTAGAGAAAGTGAAAACAGACCTTTCTGTCACCATGTCAGTTCTACAGGACCATGGATTTTCCATCAACTTTGACAAAAGTCATCTCCAACCTTCCACATCCATTTTACACCTGGGATCCGTTATTAATTCAGAATCCTCCCAGGTCTTTCTCTCTCCTGAGAGAAAAATCAGTATAGGGGAGTTAATTTCATGCATTTTATCTCAACCTTCAGTTTCCATAGTATCCCTGTCTTCCCTTTTGGGGAAGATGGTGTCATGCATAGGCATCATTCCCTGGGCTCGCCTTCATGCTAGGGAACTACAGTGGCTCCTATTACCCTTTCAGAGATCGGGGCACAGCAACTCAAGTCGTCGCATTGTCATCCCACCAATTGTTCGCAGATCCTTCAAGTGGTGGAAGTCTCCGGCCATGGACAAAGGATCCCCGTTCAGGTGCCCGGATCAATTTGTCATCACCACAGATGCCAGTCTATCGGGATGGGGCGCCCACGCCCAGGGGATGATAGCCCAGGGCACGTGGTCCCCGGAGGAAGCTTCCAAGCCAATCAATTGGCTAGAGTTAAGAGCCGTATCCCTGGCTCTGAAGCATTTCTCTCCTCGCATTCCCAACCGGCACGTTCTCATTCTCACCGACAACATTGCCACAAAAAGCCATATCTGCAGACAGGGGGGCACGAGATCCAAGGCCCTCATGAGGGAGGCCCTCAAGTTAGGCCTTTGGGCGGAAAAACATCTTCGGTCGCTCCTAGCCGATCACATCTCGGGGAGCCTCAACGTCCAGGCGGATTGGCTATCTCGAGCAACGATAGACCCAGGAGAGTGGAATCTCCATCAAGACCTGTTCCATCAAACCAGCCTCAGATTCGGCCTACCAGTTCTGGATCTCTTCGCGACCAATGCGAACGCCCAACTCCCTCGCTTCTTTTCCAGATTTCCATCCCCGGGAGCGGAAGCAATCAATGCCCTCCGGAGTCCATGGCCTCCAGGCCTACTTTACGCATTCCCTCCAATTCCAATTCTCCCGGACGTGATTCACAAGGTCCTCACCGAGAGGGCCCGAGTAATCCTAATCGCCCCTCATTGGCCCCGCCGGCCCTGGTTCGCAGATCTCCAACAGTTGTCCGTCCAGGACCCTTGGCGACTCCCCGTTTCGGGGGATATGCTGCGGCAGGGGGCCTCATTCCATCCAGACCCGGAGTGGTTCCACCTCACCGCCTGGCTGTTATCAGGAGAGACTTAGAACTGCGTGGCCACGACCCCGATACAGTGGAGGTCATTTTAAAGGCCAGAAGGGGTTCGACCAATCGAATCTACGACCATACGTGGTCCAAGTTTCACCAGTGGTGTCTACAGGAAGGCCTTTCTCCCCTGTGCATCCCCATACACAGGATCATTTCCTTCCTTATGCAAGGTTTCCATCAAGGACTTTCCACCAGCACCCTCCGGCGTCATCTGGCGGCCATTTCCTCTGTCCTAGCGGGGCCCCGCAGACAGCCTCTCCGTTCCTTTCCAGAAGTTCAGGAATTCCTCAAGGGTATAGCCAACCTCAGACCTTCCAAGGTCCACAGGTATCCATCCTGGGATTTGCCACGGGTTCTCCAGTCCCTCACGCAGGCACCATACGAACCCCTAAAATCGGCGTCCCTCAGGTACCTATCCTTTAAAGTAGCATTCCTGGTGGCTATTACCTCTGCCCGACGCATTTCGGAGCTGGCTGCCCTCTCAATCAGGCAGGACCTCTGCCAATTCCATCAGGACAAGGTAGTCTTGCGACTGGACCCCACCTTCTTACCCAAGGTCAGTTCCATGTTCCACAGAACACAGGATATTGTCTTGCCTTCCTTCTGTCTCCAACGGGACCATCCCTTGGCAATTAGATGGCACACCCTGGATCTCATCAGAGCGCTGAGGATCTATATCCAACGCACAGGACCCTTTCGGAGGTCAGAAGCACTTTTTATAGCCTATCACCCCAGAGTCATGGGTACCAAAGTGTCTTCAACAGTGATTGGCCGTTGGATCAGAGGGACTATATCTAAGGCCTACGAGTCGGCCTCCCTTTCAGTTCCAAAGAACATTACAGCGCATTCCACCAGGAGCGCAGCCACCTCGGCCGCTTGGGCGACTCAAGCCCCGTTGGAGGAGGTCTGCAAAGCAGCCACTTGGGCCTCGCCAAATTCCTTCATCAGGCACTACAAAATTGACTCTTACGCTTCAGCGGACGCTGCCTTCGGCAGAAGGGTACTCCAATCCGTTATCTCTCACGATAGCAATCTAATCCCACCCTAGGGACCATCTATTGGGTATGTCCCATGTGACTGCTGGACCCGCTCCTTCAGTACGGAGAATAGGCGTTGATTGCTTACCTGAACGCCTCTTCTCGTACGGTGAGCGGGTACAGCAGTCACTTCCCGCCCTTGTATGTGTCTTCTTTACTTTCCTATAACCTTTCTTCCTCTAACAATGAGAGTTGAACACTACAGAGCTTCACAGCTGAGCCTAGTCTATGGATTCGCGAATTCTGGGGAAGGGGCGGATCCAGCAAGCTTTTTTAACACTAGGCTCAGTTCCACCGGATTGGACATGAGCAACCCATGTGACTGCTGTACCCGCTCACCGTACGAGAAGAGGCGTTCAGGTAAGCAATCAACGCCTATTTAATAACTATTTGCTTATCGTTCATATGTGGACAAATTGCGGTCATTCTCAGCTATATCTAGTGGAAACAAGCAAGAAGTTATCAAACTGGCTTGCTTTTTCTAATCATGAATCATAGCTTAGAGTTTATGGTGGCATGATAAACTCTAATAAATAGGGGAAGCAGAAGAACTGGATAGGGAGTGGCTCATTGTAATAATACTTAGTCATGTTTATTATCTGAATACAGTCACTGGTATAAGAACAATTGAAGAAAATACTCTCCCATGTGGATAACAAATTTCAAAGTCTAAAGGCAAGCAACATGAAAGGGGAATTTGCTCTGACTTAGCTTGAGGAATTGCTGCTGGTGGTTCATTTGCTTCTTTCCAAAAAGCTGAACTGGCCAGTTTGTTTTAAAAAGAGAGATGAAGTTAGAAGATGAGTAAAAGAATAGCTGCTGGGCATGGATCCCTCATACCTCCTCCCTCATACCTCGCTGCAGCCCTAAGGGTCCACAGAGTCAACCTTCTCCAGGTCCTGTCCGCCAAACAATGTTGGCAGGATCTCAGGGAAGAGCCTTTTCTGTGGTGGCTCCAACCCTGTGGAATCAACTGCCCCCAGAGATTCGTATTATCTCCTCCTTACTGGTCTTCCGGAAAGCCATTCAAATCTGGCTTTTCCAGCAGGCCTGGAATTAAGATTGGTTGTCTGTACACATGGTTCTTTAATGATATATATCAGATTTTATTTATGTTTTTTTACTGTTTTTTACTTGTATTTTATTTATAACCATTGTTAGCTGCTCAAAGTCCATTTCGGAGTGGGCGGCATATAAATGTAATAAATAAATAAAATTCCTAGGATTGTCACCCCTTTTGTAATTCCTGCTGATCCATTCTGTTTCACTTTCTATTCTATATTGTTTCTAATGCTCTCCAAGTGATTGGCCAAAACAGAAAACATAGCTAGCTAGCACAGCTTCCCTGTCAAATAAAGAAACATTCCTCCTACTAAAAGTTCTCAGGGAAAGTGAGGATTTGCTACTGCCCCCACAGTTTAGAATTGTACAAGAAAAAATCTTTTGAATCAACTTGTTATCCTTGTATTGTATATTAAAAAGACTTTTTCTGGCCTTGTTGCCAGCAGCTCAGGGGAGAATTTAAATGAACCTTGATGCATCAAACAATGATCTTCTTGCAGAAGAAAGAATGGACACAGTGTGTTTATTAGACAGACTGACCCGTGACCCGTCCCTTATGGGAAGCTACAGTGGGATAGCAGTTAACAATTTAGTAGGGAAATAGGACTATGAGATCATCATGACTGGCTAGAAAGAAAGAAAGCATTACAATAAAATGTGTTCATTTCCACTGCCTTTAATTTGAAATAATGCTGCGCCTACTACTGAAAAGAGTCCTCTCCTGCCATTAAGTTTTTTCTTTCTCATTTCTAGGGGGACCTTAGAGATGAACAAACAGAGATTAATCCTGAAAGCCCTTGTAGCCCTGTGAGCATGTCTCCTTCTTCAACTCTAAGTGAACCTTCCATTGAGGTATGAACACAGTCTGGGTGTAGTAGGCAAATGGGAGTGATGAGTAAGGTCGATCGTCCAATGAGACATGTAGGTAAATATTGCTTTGACTGTCTCAAAGGATGCCGATGGTACTGTTTTGCAGTGATGGACAATCTAGGTCCCAGTTTGTTTGGTGGAAGAAACATTTTTCTCTTAATAACATAGCAATAACAATAGCACTTATATATCGCTTCACAGAGCTTTACAGCCCTCTCTAAGTGGTTTACAGAGTCAGCATATTGCCCCCAACAATCTGGGTCCTCATTTTACTCCCCCTCAGAAGGATGGAAGGCTAAGGCAACCTTGAACAGGTCAGGATCGAACTCCTAGTAGTGGTCAGATGCAGCCTGCAATACTGCATTCTAAACCCTGCACCACCATGGCTCAGTGATAACAAAACTTCTGCAGTTTCCTTTTGTGGCTGCTTGGAAAGATTACATTGCCCATGCTTTTTTTTTTTAAAAAAAAAAGAGGTTTGTTCAATAGTTCTACTTTTTATCTGGTGAAAAATAGCTATAGGAGATTTGGTAGCACACTAGGAACTGTAAAATATCCCTGCTGAAAACAAATGAAGGGAGTTTAATTGTTATTTGTACCCAACACTAATCTAAGGATCTAGTTGTGTCCAGGGAGAGTTATTATTTAAAAGGGGTGGGGAGTAATATTCCCCTTGGCCATAAAGCAAATTTGTTATTAGGCAGAGTTACCCCAGCCATTTCTGCATATATCCAGGGGAAAGCCTCAAGTGTAGCGTATTTTAATACTCTGCGAGTGTGGCTTTTGTGATCCTGAAAGTGGATGAGGCTGAATTATGTAAATGCCTAAAAGAGAGTTGTTTAGCCTAGCCTTACACGTTTTTTTCTGCAGGCTCCCAAAGTGGATTAGATCCTTTCTGCAAATTATGGTGCTGTTGCGCTCTTGAAGAACAACTTGGCATTGCTGTGTGGCTTAAACACTAAGACCAAACTGACCTTTACTTTGATTTCCTTTGATCAGCCTAAAGCTACCTGTATTTAAAGTAATTTTAAAAAACACACACACACACCAAAAAATAACAGTTTAATAGCGATCAATAGATGTGTTAGCATGTTAAATGAAACATGAATTAGGGTTAGAGTGACCTTTAAAAGGATGTGTGAGTATTAAGATAAGAGAGCGTTAATTAGTCTAGGATCATGGCTTATAGATGTGGTTGTGTGACTTCCTGAACCCAGACAGGAAATTAAAGAACAGTGACCCAACTCACTGCTCTCTGGCCCTCCAGCCTGTGGTCACAGAGCAAGACAACAGGAAGAGACTACAAACACAACTGCTTCTGCTGCTGTGTTTCCATGATCACTTGGTTGCTCCTTTTTTCTTTTCATGTTCACAATAAGTTCTTTTTAAAAAGTAACCTTTTTAAGGTTAATATTTTCCCATCCTGCAATAAATCAAAATATTCCAGGCCCTTTAATACCAGGAGACGAAAATAATCTGCCTGCTAGGTGCCTTTATACTGTAGATGTCCTTCATACTCATGGCTGCTCCAAACTATAGAGAGTTGGGGTCATGTAAATTCACCCAGTAATAAGTGTGCGGGCTTTGGTTTATGCATAAGGCAGAGGTTGTTTCAGCGGAATAGGTGATAACTGTTGTCTGTTTTTGCACACTTTCGTTCTTACAGCTGTACTCTCATGAGAAGGAGGACAAAATCAGCACCACATCCGATCCCATTCTTGACTTGGACATCCCACTGGCAGTAGCCAAAGAGCGCGCCCATCAGAAACGTACCAGCAAACGGGCACCACAAATGGACTGGAGCAAGAAAAACGAACTCTTTAGCAATCTGTGAAGCACCCCAAACCCCCCCAGAGAAGGGAGGTGATGTAAGGGCAGTATTGGAACATCTGGCCAGATCATGCCTCCCCTTCCCCTTCTCCTACACATTCCTGTCCCCTAAATACATTTCCTTGCCCTCCTTCTCTTCCCCTTGCTTGGAAATGTAGATGCAAGATCTCGTCTTGCTCTGGGTCACCTGGCAGGGCAAACATGTGGCCTGATCACTCTGCCTGCACTATTTTGAAGAAGCAGTTGTATTTAAAGAGGAGGGTGAGACATTTTTCATATACCCTCTCTGAATAGCTTAAGCTAGCGTGTGGATATGAATTTGGTGTCTCTGTTGGGTCTGTAGTAGAAGACACATACACATATCTCTATGTAAAGAGAATGTGTGCACAGGACAAGGAGGTAAGACGTCAGGTGCCACACTGAAAAGGGGGACAGTGTGATGCATAGCTGTACTGTAGGTCCATTAACTCTTAAGATAGCTGAAGTTAAACATTTAAAACCATTAATCCCTATAATCTCGACTGGCTCTCTTCAGAGAAATCATGTTGGATGCTGATTGAACTATTCCAGACTATGTCCTATCAGGACTATAGTCTAAGCTTGCATAGAGTACTTTAATTCCTAATTTGATTACAAATGAACATCCTTTTGTGGGACAGTTCCTTTGTCCACTTTTCAAAGAACTGCTTTGCTGTGAGTGGAGAGAAAGATTTCTGTTGCTCCACCGTCTTTTCTCTTCTTTGGTAAAGACATTCCTGGATTGCCCCTTCAAGAAAGGGCCTAGTAGGCAAGACCCAATACTTCTTTCTTCATGCTTTGGTGGTTTCAAAGTGTGGGAAGAGGAATAATTAAAAGCTGTTGTAGCAGCCAGCCTGTGAGATTGGCTTTCTTTTTTCCAGGAGAGGTATTAAGGAGTTGCACCTAATGCAGCAGTTGAAAGCACACAAGGATAATATTCTATGCTCAATTTGCTCCAGAAATGGAGCCAATCAGGGTTTTCAATAATCATGATTAATTAACAACTTACTGATAATAGTGTTTCATTTCTGGAATTGTTTTCTAATTATGGTTCATTTCCTTGTATCTGTGTATAGTATAAAAATCATTCCGCTTCCATAAATGTTTGTTTTGTTTTTGTTTTCCTTGATTAATATTTGATATCAAATGTACTTATTTAAAATTAAGGATTTTTTGGGAGGGGTGGGGAGGAAGCCACATACACAGGCCACAGTATATGTGAAAGTTGAAGTCTGCATGATATTAGTCAATCTCTCTAGTCTTATAATTTAATTTATAACCTTAACCGGGGTAGAGTGAGAGCTGTAAATCCAAGGCCAGCAGCTGACTGATATAATACAAATAAAACACGCACACACAATATTTTTCCACTCTCCAAATAAGAATAAATGAACTTCTGTCTCTGCCTGTTGGGCTGGATAATATATCAGACTTCAGGAATGATATGAATTACCATTTTATCTGCATTTGTTTTCTACCCCCCACCCTGCCAAATTAGGTGAGCTGAGCCATGTCAATACTCAACCAGAACTAAAAATAAGATTGATATGGCAACAGGTAGGAGAAATTGGTCACCATCATCAACCTCTTTATCAGTCTAGCTCTGTTTCTAGGGCTGGAGAGATGCATTACGGGATCTGCTTCTTTCTAGAACCACAAGCAATTTGTAGCCTCTAAATTTCAAGGGTTGTGTTTGTAAAATGAAATCTTGTTAAAACAAGCTACATAGAAAGCCAGAATGTTCAAATGAGTATTTACTATTTTGCATTCATATTCAGGTGATGACGGTAAGAATAGATAAACAATTTGCCCACAAGACGGTTCCTGACTTTCACTTTCCATGTATTGTTTGCTGTCAAGTGTGATATAAAGTGATTATCTCAAATAGTTCCCCGATCAATGTCCTGGGCCTTGTACCTGGGAATCATTTTACAACATGCAATCAGGCAAAGGCCAAAGA
This sequence comes from Erythrolamprus reginae, assembly GCF_031021105.1. NCBI lineage: Eukaryota > Metazoa > Chordata > Lepidosauria > Squamata > Dipsadidae > Erythrolamprus > Erythrolamprus reginae. The sequence goes on along the minus strand of NC_091951.1, from coordinate 153,024,896 downwards.
TTAGGAAAGCAAAGGCTTTATTAAATGGCTCTCCCATTCTTCATTAAAGTCCACAAAGATCTTGCTTGATAAAGAGTTGTCCATTCTGATTTTTTTTAGTTTGGGTGAAAGTTATTAAAAATGACTGAATGAGCGAGAGTGGGAGAGACTAAGTATCCAAGTTTAGGATAGGTAGAGGTAAAGGCAGTTTACACGTGAATCCAAGATGGTTCCCAATTTAGGCACTGATTAAATTTAGGCTCTCTTGGTTTGAAAGATGTTTTGAAGTAGGCCATAAGGTTTGGGGAGTGATTGGGGTTTGCTAACTTAATTACAAATCAGCACCCCATTGGTTCCAAAGGACTTTCCTGTGGGATGGTTGCCAGAGAAGCCATGGTAATAGGTTGCTGCAAAAAATAGCTAAGAACCTTATGTCACTTTAAAAGCCAACCTTTTTAATGCTTCTGTGACTTATTACTCACTTAATCAAATGCACAGTAATAAATCCATCATTTTTCTGATGCAGTGGACTTGGACACCTTGGCATAATCAGTTGATTACATTAATCTACCAATGAGACCTACAATAAAATGTGAGAGCTCCTGGGCACAGCTACTTTATTTATTATTTATTGGATTTGAATGCCGCCCCTCTCCGCAGACTCCATCCTGAACTCTTCATTTCAAAATATACTTCTCAAAAAAATAAAGGGAAACACTGTAACACATCCTAGATCTGAATGAATGAAATATTCTCACTGAATACTTTGTTCTGTACAAAGTTGAATGTGCACAACAGCATGTGAAATTGATTGTCAATCAGTGTTGCTTCCTAAGTGGACAGTTTGATTTCACAGAAGTTTGATTTACTTGGAGTTATATTGTGTTGTTTAAGTGTTCCCTTTATTTGTTTTAAGCAGTGTATTTCCCTTTCAATTCCTGCTACTCAAGATCACCAACTGTAAATAGGATCCATCCTAGAGACTATTTGAAGTATGTTTGCTTTTAGAGCTCTGACTTTTACTAAAACAGTTTGGGCTTTGCAATTATTTTCTTTCGGAGCGCCTTGAAAACCCACCATCCTTCTGTATTCACTTAACATTAATATTGGCCTGAAAGAGAAGCCAGCAGATCCAGCTTTTCATGACATTGAGAATAGCTTGAGATGAGGCTTCTTATTACAAGTCGGACTGCTTTGAAAGGGCAAAGGGCAGGGCCCACTGATAGGTGGGGATGAGGGTAGATCATGAAGCAACACCAGATTCAAATCTTTGAAGATTTCCCCAAGGTTCTTTAATGGTTTTAAGTCAATAACCTCTTAGAAAGAATCACTCCATAGTAGTTAAAAATCTCCAAACTCTTTCCTTTTAATTAGGCCCAGACCAGTGAAGGGCTACTAATTTTTTTACTACCACACTGTGGGCGTGGCTTATGCAGGACACCCTCCATTTTCTTTCAACTTCTTTCAGTGCAAATTGGGTGCTCTGAGGTAGAGCTCCGTTTTTGCTATCCCAATGTGTTCCCCCGTCCGGGCAGCAGCCCACCCCTGCCCAGGCCTGATTATCCAGCTTTCACCCTCTGCTTGCCAGAGGGGTACAGGTCATCTGTGGAACATCATTCTGCGAACTATTTCCATTTTATTGTAGGGCCAGAGGTGTCACACAAATCTTAAGCCCGGTAATAATATAAAGAGTTTGGCCCATGTAAAAGCAGCATTAGCATTTAATAGGCTGAAATCCTGCTTTATAATTCCTCTGTGTACCAGGTTGCTCAGCTAATTCACGTGTTCCCTGAAAACGGTGTAATTTACAGCACAATCCTGGGCAAATTTAATGACTGAATAAATCCCATTGTGTACAGTACAGCTTATTCCCAGATAAGTAGATATTAAACTTTCTGCCTTTGCTTAACAAATCTTGCCAGACTTCTAAGTGCAATGTCCAATGTAGCGGAAGCTGATAACAACTTACCTGCCATTTTTCTGTCAGTGAACTCCAGAGCATCAGGACTTCACTCATGCATTAATAATATACAAACAGCAGTACAAACCAAGAACTATGCCCAGAAAGAGCTTTAGAAATGCTAGCCGTATTCTGGTTTTGGGGGAGTGGTTGGGACAGGTTTTGGCTTTTCACTCAAAGCCAGCACATGGACTTTGGTTGTTTCTCTCAGAAAAGTCCTCATTCCATCATGGTTGGTTACATTAAAGAAGTGGTTCTCAACCTTTCTAATGCCGCGACCCCCAAACATAAGTCTAGCCCCAATTCTCCCCACAGAGCTTTAAGCTGATTGGCAGGAAGGTCAGAAGGACAACCCCACTGTAAACGCCGGATTGGTCAGATTGTAAAAATATGTTCCAAGACGCCAGAATAGAACCTTTAGTTCCTAACACCATGGGAAATTTATCTTTTCCCATGGTCTAAGGCGACGCCTGTGAGATGGTCCTTTGACCCCCAAAGGGGTCCCGATCCCCAGGTTGAGAACCACTGCATTAAGTGTTATTGACAGGGCCACATCAATATTTACTCCTCCTCCTCCTCCTGTGAGCATGTCAGTCTGCTTTATGGAAGCATTAGTTTCTGAGATGCTTCACCCCTGTAAATTTTCTTCTAAAGAAAGAAGAATAATCCAGTCTACCGGTCTTCTGAAAAACTGGTAAATCTCTGTCTAAATGTAGTCCAGCTGATTGGTGATGGGGTAAAGGGTGAAGTGGGAAGTATTCCATTTTAAGAGAGGTCCTTCCCACTTTGTCCGGTCAGCTGGATAAAATTTACCAGTCCTCTAGTAGACATGTTCTTTCTTCCTATCCACTGGAACTGGAATATCTTAGTCAATTTTATCCTAGCTTCCAAATACAGTACTCAAAAGTGATATATGCTCCAAGCTAGCAAAACAAAGTAGGGAAGTTTCTCAATAGAAATCAAGTTTCTCTTACAACTAATGCTGAAATGATTGTGGTGGGTCATGTTCATTGGAGAGACAGAGCTACGCTTGCAGCAATCTCAACTAACATTTAGTTCACACAATCCAATCTCTGATTATGTAATCACAAAGATTATGAGTGAGAAGTTGCACATCATTTGTACACCGAGCCTTGTGTGGGGAGAAGAAGGAAATACTACTGTTTTGGAATATAAATGTACCCATGACAGCAATAGCACTTTAATAGCACTTTAGACTTATATACCGCTTCATAGTGCTTTTACAGCCCTCTCTAAGTGGTTTACAGAATCAGCATATTGCCCCCAACAACCTGGGTATTCATTTTACCAACCTAGGAAGGATGGAAGGCTGAGTCAACCTTGAGCCTGGTGAGATTTGAACCGCCGAACTGTAGGTAGCAGTCAGCTGAAGTAGCCTGCAGTACTACACTCTAAGCACTGTGCCATCTCGGCTCAATGAAATGGAGTTGATATGGAGGCTACATCCTCTAAATTTGATTAGTGAGTCCAATAATTGTGGGAAATATGGAAAATGTGATCATTTAACTATCCATGGTGTGCAATAAATGAATTACTGGATATAAACACACAATGATAGAATGTTAAAGATGAATATTAATTGAATTTTTTTTTATTGAGACTTATGGATTATGAATTTAAAAAGAGCTATGGAAGCTTGGTTTTGTATATAATAAACGTAGCAAGACTGTTGCATGCACAAAATGGAAAAACACCAAAATATCCACAATAGAGGAATGGACCTGTGAAGATAATGGAATGAGTAGAAGTGACGAGTTGAACTGTTAAATTGGGGAAAAGATAAGGTACACTGTTATTAAAGGTTTGAAAACTTTTGTGGACTTTTTACTGAAGTGATTTTGTGTTTTATGGACTTTCTGATTTTAAAAAAGGGCTGAACAATGGAAAGAAGAGAAATATGTAATTTTAAAGAGGGGTGTGTGAAGATTGATTCTAACTGCTGCGAAGGAAACCAGGAATTGCTTCTTTGCATACTTTTCTTGTTTCTAATAACTTTTTTTCATGGAATTGTTTTCTTCTTTAAATTTCATCTTTTATATCTGACAAAACATTTTAATAAAATTATTATAAATGCAATTAGAGGGGTGTCTCCATGCCATGATTAGCAGGATATAAGGAGAGCCTAAGATCTCTATATGTCGGAATATGAATGTTGTGAGCTGTGATTACAATCTGTGGCTCTGCTTTGTTGGTGTTCGGAGACAAGCAAGCATAAATAAAACCAGAGGTGGGTGCCACTTGAAGGGGGGAGGTTGGAAAGAGCTGCATTTATCAAGCCTGTTCTCACCCCATTTGGAGCTCTCCAAACACTCAGCCGAGTGTTGGTGATGAATATGAAACAGCCATGAAACAGCCATAACTATAGCCACAACTGTTGTCTCCCTGCCCCCATCCTTCATAGCTGATTGCTAAATAATTCTTGTCTCCATTGTATCTCTGAATTTATTCAAGGACTAATCAGGAATTAGAAACACAAATTTCCATATTATTAAAAAAAATCACTCTTAAGGTAAGGCTTGGTCTTTATATGTTGGAGTCAACATTTGTTGCAATCAGCATAAATTTTTCATCATGGCAAGGATCAAATTGAAGGTCAAACAACTTATAGTTAAGTTGTTAGGTACAGCTGATTTTCTAGTCTAGAATCAAATCTTTTTGGAGAACTTGATATTTATTTACAGAATACCAGCTAGTCCAACCCCCTGCTCAAGTAGGAGACCATATATTATTTCAGACATATGGTTGCCCAATCTTTTCTTTAAAGCCTCCAGTGATGAAGCACCCACAACTTCTAAAGCAGTGTTTCCCAACCTTGGCAACTTGAAGAGATCGGGACTTCAACTCCCAGAATTCCCCAGCCAGCAAATGCTGGCTGGGGAATTCTGGGAGTTGAAGTCCCGATCTCTTCAAGTTGCCAAGGTTGGGAAACACTGTTCTAAAGGCAAGCCATTTCACTGGCTAATTGTTCTGACATTACACAATGGATCAGTAAGCAGTTTGAAGCTATATCCACTTTTCCCTTCCTCATTTGCCTCTTCAGAAAATGTACGTCCTGAACCCACCAGCACCTAAAATGTTGATTTGATGGAGGAAAGTGTTTTTGGGTCCCCAGCATACGTCACACAGTTTCCATCACAAGATCAAGGCTGGGTCCACAAAGAGATCTTTGCCTGTCCAAATGTAGCTATAGTTCAGTGAATGTGTTGCCTCTCCTAGTTCATCAACATACGACCTCGTGAAGCTCAGGAGCAAAATTTAAAAGGAAGTAGATTGTGTTAGAAAAATCACATGTGCTTCTCCCCCCCCCCTCAAATGTACTGAAGGATTCTCGTTACTGCCAATGTCCTTTATTTCCATGTTCTTTACAAGTTTTAATTATATATCCTACTTTTCACACACAACAAACTTTGTTGGAGTTCAGAAACTAAGCAAGTTTTGGCCCAATTGCTGCATATATGTGAAAAACTCAGGAAATACCCAAAGCTATAGATTACACTAGGAAAGTGACAGATTATCCTCCAAAGAAAGCAATGACAAACAATTTCTGCACTGCTGCCAATAAAAGTATACAGTCATGTATTCAGACTCAAGCCTTTCCCTTCTCAATTTTTGCAGAGGAATAAAATCATAATACCCTTTGATTATTTGCAATCTGGGCACCAGAAATGAATTTAGTTTTAAAATATTCATGTCTGGTTGATAGTTCCTCTCTATCTCCCACACTTCTTAACCAAACTAGGTTCTGACCAGCTTTTTTACAAATAGCCCTGTTTTGAGCATCAGTGTTTCTCTGCTTGTATGTCCTTTCCCGCAGTGCGGTCTTCCATTCATTTCACAATGACAAAATGGCAAAAATTAATTTTTCTTCTTTCTATTGGTTTGTGGTACAATAGCACATTTTTTGTAAACTGCAAATCACCATATAGTCTGGAGGACAGAAGGAAAAGGGGGGACATGATTGAAACATTTAAATATGTTAAAGGGTTAAATAAGGTCCAGGAGGGAAGTGTTTTTAATAGGAAAGTGAACACAAGAACAAGGGGACACAATCTGAAGTTAGTTGGGGGAAAGACTAAAAGCAACATGAGAAAATATTATTTTACTGAAAGAGTAGTAGATCCTTGGAACAAACTTCCAGCAGACGTGGTTGGTTAAATCCACAGTAACTGAATTTAAACATGCCTGGGATAAACATAGATCCATCCTAAGATAAAATAGAAAAATAGTATAAGGGCAGACTAGATGGATCATGAGGTCTTTTTCTGCCATCAGTCTTCTATGTTTCTATCCTTCAAGTGAAAAGAGAGGGTTAACAACTTTAGTGAAGTTTTCAAATATTCTACAGACAGGAATTGCATCTTGCTGCTTGGCTGCCCTCTTGTGCTCAGTCCTTGGCATAGGGGTCAGTGGATAAAAATTGCTGCTTAAAATAGGGGTCACCCAGCTAGATCCTAAAAAGCATGCTATTGGTAATCACAGGTGTGCCTCAGTAACACCCAGCAAACTTAACCTGCAAATTAATTCTTTCTTGATCAGATCCTTCAATTTGGAAGATGTCAAGTATGGAACTAAGGCAGGGGTGTCAAACTCATGGCATATCATCACATGACATATTATAACTCCCCCCACTTCTTTAAAACGGGTAGGCATGGCCAGCGTGTGGCACATATGGTCCACGGGCCATGAATTTGACACCCCTGAGCTAAGGAATGATGGGATTTGAAACTACAGATTGCAAAATCACCAAAATTTGGCCAGTTCATCAGTATTTATTTATTTATTTGTTTATTTATTTTATTACTTAGATTTGTATGCCGCCCCTCTCCGAAGACTTGGGGCGGCTCACAACACATGGAAACAAATCATAAATAATTTGACAAATTTAAAAATATTTAAAGATTTAAAACAGACCCCATATACTAACAGACATACACACAAGCATACCATATATAAATTAAACATGCCCAGGGGGAGTATTGCTGGAAGATTATGGAAGTACTATGCATATGATGCGCACAAAATTATCATTTTGACAAAATTTAGTTGGAAAAAGTGCAACCCGTCTCCTCCTGAATTTTTGAAATAAAAGAAGTCTAAATAGATTGAAGAGAAGCAAGATAGCACTGCAATTTCCCCCCTGCAAGACAATATTCTTTTGAGGGAGCCTTTTGGGAACTATGCAAGAGCTAAAGCTAAAGGAAATGGAGTTGGTTAGAGCCAAGAATAGGTGCAAATAATTCTTATTTTGATTAATGGATTTTATTGAGTTTAAAATTTATGTGCCATTCCTTGCAGTGGCTTATTTTAAAACTGTTTTAAAATGACTGAAAGTAAGAGTGAAACTAAAAGCTTTTAGCAAAAAAAAAAAAAAAGGTCAATGTTAAACTGCCCCCTTCTAAACAGCAGACAAGAGGTGGGGACTGGCTCACTTATGAAAGCCATTTATTCCATTTTTTTCCATCTGTTTTCCAGGCTGCAGGGAAAGGAAACCTAACTCTTATCTGAAGCGTCACCGTTTTTTCGCACAAGTATGCTACCCTTGCTTTATATGGAATGGATGCTTTGTGATATATACTTTTATCCAATTAGCTAGTTATCTCTGTAGCTGGACATTTCATCTTGGTGAAAAACTACTGTATGACATAAGTCTCCAACCTTGACAACTTTATGATATGAGGACTTCAATTTCACTTCAATTTTGGGAGTTGAAGTCCACAAGACGTAGAGTTGCCATGGTTGGAGACCTCTACTCTGTGAGCCTTAAAAGTAGCTCTTCTTGTCTTCTCAATTGGGAAGAAGAGACAGAGATTTGCTGCTGATGTGCAATGACATTGATTCAGCTGAGCAAAGACAATACCCTTTCAGTAGATCCTGGGATGAAAGAAGTCACCTCTTGAAAGCTGGCAACTGCCTCACTCTTATAGCCGTTTGCAGCACTCTGTGACCATGATTGGTGACATTTTTTTGCTTATTTCCAGCATTTATTTCCAGTTTACAACAATAACCCCCTCCCCCCCATCTATTGCCTTGTTCTGTTGGAGCAGCATGAAATGAATTCATTTAACAACTTAATCACAATGACATTCAATGACAGACCATTGCAAAACCTGTCCCAAAAATGGGACTTGTTCTTGTGATATATTGACTGCAATGGCCATAATTCCATGCTCCTTTATAGCTTTAAGTTGAGGACTACCAGTATCTATATTACCTCTGCCCAATAGTACGTTTTATGTGTGTTACCTTGGTAACCCTCCAGTGTAGCAGAAAACAAAAGGGAACCATGATTTGCATATGTTTTGCAAATGGAAATCAATCTGCTTAAAGAAACATTTAGAAATGCTAATATTAAAATAGCAACATATCGCCCTCTGGGGAGGATGAGATCAGATGGCCTGTATGTCAACTTATCCAGATGTTCTGGTCCAGGTCCAGATGCTAATTGTTGCCAGGCAACAGCAGCACCTGTGTCCTTCCTTTTTGCCCGTCTTTGTGTTTTAACTGGATCTGGCTCAGACAGCTGTTCCAACAGAACAGGGCAAGGTGCCATTTTGCTGCTCTCTTTGAATGGCACACTTGCAGCCCCATTCTGTTAAGAAGGTGAGATTTCTTCAAAGTGAGGTCTCTCCTGGAAAGTCTAAAATGTTGCTGGTGGCCAGATGAAAATAGCCTTCCGGTCTTCTGGAGAACTGCACGAGGCCTTTTTAGTATTGGGCTCTCCCTGGTACGCTTGGGATCCCATGATCCATTAGCGTAAACAGCAATACATGCACACATGCACGTCCCTGCCACAACCCCGTGCACCCCGTGCAAGAAATTGGCAAAAATTGGCAATTTTCAGTGATTTTCAGCCTTTCTTCTGCGTATGCACAGAAGCAAAAAAAATCAGCGAAAATCACTGAAATCTCGTGCATGTGAATGACTCCTCACATGAGATTTTGCAACTTTCGCCAATTTCTTTGCTTCCACACATGCATGGAAGCAAATACTCATGTGGGGGTGCGCGCGCCCACTGCTGCCCCACGCCAGCCTCTGGGAACAATCTGGTAGGGAATGGTAAGTGCAGCCCTTCACTGGGCTTTTTGGTGAAATAGTGATGTCACTGGAAAGAAAGTGGCCCCAAATGTTCAGCCTTAGGTACAAAGCCAGGAAGGTGACCTTGGGCCAGTCACTTTATCTCAGCCCTCATAAGGAGGCAAGGGCAAACCACTTCTGACAAACTTGGCTAAGAAAACTGCAGGGACTTGTTCAGGGAGTTTGGAGACTCAAACACAATTATTGAGTGAAAGGGAAAGGGGTGTGCTCAGTTAGATGGCAGCAACTAGCCAACTTTGGCTGATTTCCATCCAATTAGTATTTGGATACCCTAAGAAAGCATCGCAAGTGTAGCTAGATTGGAGAATTGAAGAAAAATGATACCCTGGAAGAAGGCATTTTATACTGTAGTTTCTGATGACAATTGAATTGGCAATTCTAATTGAAATGGAGTTGTGTCTGCTCCACGCTCCTTCTAAAACACTTTAAACTTATTGCTTTCATTCCTGCTAACCTCCAGAGCAGAGGTCCTCAAACTTTTTAAACAGGGAGCCAATTCATGGTCTCTCAGACTGTTGGAGGGCTGGATTGGCTGGGTGGGCATGGCTAGGTGGTAATGTGATTGGGTGGGCATGGCTAATTTAACAGTCCATTAAACAACGTACACAAATTAAACTTTAATTTGTTTTGCTCCTAGGGGATGTTTATTTGCTTTTCATTGTGTGTTGCTCTTTTGCTTGACTTTTCTTTTTACTAGATCATTTTTTTCAGTTGTTTAGGCATCTAGTGGTCTACTTCAGAAATTGTTTGCAGCAATTCTTCTCAGCCCCAAGGAGCTTGAGAAATATCTCTCTTTGTCTATCTGTCTCTCTCTCTTTCTGTCTGTCTCTTTCTCTTCTCCCCCTCTGTTTCAATCTGTGCCTCCTCTCTCTCTTTGTGCCCCCCTCTCTCTCTTTGTGTATTTGTGTCTCCCTCTGTTTCTCTCTATCTATCTATCTATCTATCTATCTATCTATCTATCTATCTATCTATCTATCTATCTATCTCTATCTATCTATCTATCTATCTATATCTATCTATCTATCTATCTATCTATCTATCTATCTATCTATCTATCTATCTATCTATCTATCTATCTATCTTCTGAGGCAGGGGAGGTAAAAATGGGCCAGTTTTGCCCATTTTGTGGCCTCCTGGGCTGTCTGTGTGCCCCATTTTCACACACACACCCCCTGCCTCCAGAACATTTATGCAGGCCAAAACCAGGCAAAAACAGCCCATTTTGTGGCCAAAACCAGGCAATTTTCACCCATTTTCTGGCCTCCCAGGGCATATGTACACCCCATTTTTCACCTGCCCCACCTCCAAAACTTCTCAGCTTGCCAAAAAAAAAGCAAAAACCACCAATTTTTTGGCCTTCCTGGGGCATCTGTGCACCCTATTTTTTACCTTCCCTGCCTCCAGAACATCTTCGCAGGCCAAAATTATTTGCCTTACCTTTCAGTTCCAGGCCATGGGGCTCGTGAAGGTAAGTTCTGCACTCGGCCAAAGGGGGTGTAGTGTGATGTGGGGGAGGGGTAGGCTCATCCTGCACAAACTGGAATAATGGCTTTGGCAGGCCGCATGTGGTTTGCAGGTCGTAGTTTGAGGACCCAGTGATGGGCTTATGCATTTTGTTTCAACATCTTTCATTGAAAATTGGGTGCTCTGGGGTGGAGCTCCTTTTTCGCTACCCCACTGCGTTCCCCCCCCCCCGTCCGGGCAGTAGCCCGCCCTGCTCTGGGTTCTCCCAAGCCCTTCTCCTTCTATCCATCCTTAGCTTCAGCACTAAAGCAGTTATGCTCACTATATTTGAGTGCTAAAGTCCAAGGGCTCCATAACTTATGCAAAATTGTTTCTTCTTGTGTAACTAATTTTGTTGACTTGATAGATGTTATATTTTTGCCTATGGTTAAGTTGCATGGATGATATAAAACACAGTATCTGAGTAGCCAGACTTGCTAACTGTCTTATAACCTACAAAAGACTTAGTGCCTACAGGCAAACTTTCCAACTCGTTTGGTTTTATTGAAGACATTTGTGATTAATTACTAAAAAACCCTCACATTTTTTAAAGTACCTAATAATAAAAGGATGAATGTTTGAAAGTAAAATGTTTCTACAGCACTTCTAACTTCTGCACATGCTCTGGTGCAAATAACCTTTATTCGTCTCATGGTATGGGAGAAAATATTTTGTTTTAAAACTTCATTACTCCCTAAATGTTCTATATTGATACTGGTCTGGGTAAAATTAGGCATCACTTTACGCAGGTAAAACTGAGACTCCACTTTTTTGTCAGAGATCTGGGGAAGTTGCTTAGAAAGATGGTCTCTTAATGTTTATTCTTTCAGCCCCGCAGCGGAGAGAGATGAACCTCCATAAATCACTCCTGCTGGTTTTTCTCATCCTTTCTCGGAAAAGAACAATAGCAGGGGAAAGTCAGACTCCATGGGAACAATAACAAACTTTATTAAAACAATGTTTCGGGGGCCTAAACAAAGGCCTTATAAGAACACCTGAATGCCAGCTATCAGAGAGGCGAGGAGTAGGAACCTGAAGGCATTTACTTCACTGTAAGGATTTATGGGGCAATAGAAATAAGCAGATAAAACCTGGTTTGGAGTTGTCACGGCAACTTTTTTTAGTTGCTTATGGAACAACTTCCCATTGTTGCTGGGATCACTGGGAATGTTAGGCAGGGCGCTCTTGTCTTTCTAAAGGATAAATGGCAACAGGGTCATTAATAGTCAGTTTTGCTTTCCTTATACAAGGGTACCTCTACTTAAGAACTTAATTTGTTCCGTGACCAGGTTCTTAAGTAGAAAAGTTTGTAAGTAGAAGCATTTTTTCCCATAGGAATCAATGGAAAAGCAAATAATGTGTGCAAACCCATTAGGAAAGAAATAAAAGCTTGGAATTTGGGTGGGAGGAGGAGGAGGAAGAAGAGGAGGAGGACAGTCGCTGCCGCCAGAAGAAGGTGAGGTGAGTGTCCCCTTTTGCCTTTCCACGCCCAAACGCTCTGGGAGGCCACTTTGCGCTGGGTGTATGGGAGGCAGCATGAGGGAGTCACCAGAGCCAAGTGGTTTATTCCCTCTCCAAGCGCTCAGAGAAAGGAAAATGCTCTGTTCACTCTGGGCTGCCAAAGCCTCCTTAAGCACCACCGAAAGGCTCCTCGGGCAGCCCAGAAAAGCCCAAGATGGCCAGGATTAAAGAAGGAATGGCAGGAAACTGGCTGGGCCTTCGTGCCGTTTTCAAATTTCCTGGGAAATTTTTCCGGGCTCGGGTTCTTAAGTAAAAAATGGTTCTTAAGTAGAGGCAAAAAAATCTTGAACACCCGGTTCTTATCTAGAAAAGTTCTTAAGTAGAGGCGTTCTTAGGTAGAGGTACCACTGCATAACCTTTTCCTTATACAACCTCTGGTTTTTAGTTCTAATATGCACTGTGCTTGTATCTAATGCAAATGGGAGCTGAATGAGTTTCTCTATGGTCCAGGCTCTGCCAATGGGCCTATAAACCTGGGATGTTGTTAGTCAAGGGTGGGTTCAAGGCTGGCTTGCTTCCTCCCCTACCTTATGGGCACGCCTCATTGGTGGGCCTTATGGGTGCGCATTCGCTTTGTGTGCACACACATGCACAGCGCTGAAAAATAAAATAAAAAATCCCCTCCAAAAAGCTGAAAACAAGATGGTGATGTTTGTGCAGTGCTGAAAACTCAGTTTCTGCACATGCACAGGGGGAAAAAGCCAGAAAAATATTCCCCCCCCCCAAAAAAAAATCCCTAAACAAAATGGTGGAGTCCATGGACTGCCACTGACTGAACTGGTTCTGTGATATCATCGTGACATCACCAGCAGGTTGCTACTCATTCAGGCGAACCGGTCTGAATTGGTGGGAAGAACTCACCTCTGTTGCAAGTTTGAGATGGACTATTTAAATTTGTTGTGTTCCTGTTCAGTAGGGGTGCCTTTGCAGAACTTGGAGGGGTACTTTGTGTCAGCATCCATTGAAAGCAGAACTACGAGGCAGGGAGATTCCTCTTAGAACAGGTTTATTGGATACATCATATTGGTACAACCAATGAAAACCAACTCTGAAAGTTCCCACAGTTTTCACCTAAAAGGTTAATAGCAATAGCACGTAGACGTATATACTGCTTCATAGTGCTTTTACATCCCTCTCTAAGCGGTTTACAGAATCAGCCTATTGCCCTCAACAATCTCATTGTACCCACCTCAGAAAGATGGAAGGCTGAGTCAACCTTGAACCAGTGGTGAGATTTGAACTACTGTACTACAGCTAGCACTTAGATGAAGTAGCCTGCAGTGCTGCACTCTAACCACTGTGCCACCCCGGCTCTTCTTCCGCCCTTCCCAGTGTCATCAGTCACATCGTCCAATGAATATAGCTGGCAGGTTCATCAGCCATCTGTTATGATAACCTTGGTTCCCAGAGGAAAACTTTTTATTTTGAGTGTAAGCTGGGCTATCTACTCCCATCTCTCCTTTCTCAAGCTGCCTGGCAACTGCGAGGAAGGACAAGATGGCTTCAGCAAGGCTCGCTTCAGAGTTGGCACTTTGATTCAGTGAAATGTCAAAATATCTTGCTGAAATCTAGCATCAAAACACCAGTCTACTACTTCGTTTAGATGAGACATGGATAATTTCTCAAGAGCAAAGTAACCTGCCAGAGGAACCTGCCAGCTATATTCATTGTGTGCCGCCCCGAGTCTACGGAGAGGAGCGGCATACAAATTTAATAAACAAACAAACAAACAAATAAATAAACTCATTGGAGAAATTCAATCTGGATCAAATGGAGTAACTTACTATGCACTACTTTGAATGAAATCACTTTGATGACCTGAATAAACTGTAGTAGCTAACCTGCATATTTTCAGTCCATAGGGTGTATGTTGGGGGGGTTGTTGGATAGGTTTGGATTGAAAGCAACATGCAGGCATCAAACGGGTTGTGCTCCAAAGAAAATAGGTGAGTCCAAGAGAGAAACTAAAATAGATTTAAGTTAATTAAAATAGAATATCATAGGAGTGTCGTGAGAACAAAGAAGGTTTTCTTTTCTTTGTGTATAGACAACAGATATGGTAAGGAACTGCCCAGGCTCCTTGAAGTTCTGCACGGTTGCACTAATTCAGATTGACTGCTGTGCACCCAAGTGAACTCATTTAAGCAGAACTCAACATTTGCAACCAGTTTTGTTTACAGATTTGTCTATGTCTTCAGAACTGTTGCTTTCTCTGGGTAAATGGTTGTTTTTGGTAAAGCTCACTGCAAAACTAGAATATGCTGCAATGTTCTACCTGTCAATGACTACTTCAGCTTCAATCGCAACAGCACAAGAGCACGCAACAGATTCAAACTTAATATTAACCGCTCCAAACATGACTGTAAAAAATATGACTTCAGCAACCGAATTGTCGAAGTGTGGAACTCATTACCTGACTCAGTACTGTCAACCCCTAACCCCCAACATTTTTCCCTTAGACTATCCACGATTGACCTCTCCAGGTTCCTTAGAGGTCAGTAAGGGGCGTGCATAAGTGCACCAGTGTGCCTTCCGTCCCCTGTCCAATTGTCTCTCCTTATCTCATTTATCTTTTCTTCCTTTCAAATATGTTCACCTATACTTTTATATCTTTTCTTCTATTATTTTCTTTTCTTTATTTATATTATTACATATCTATTCCCTTCAATGTGCATTATGTATTGGACTAACTAACTAACTAACTAACTAACTAACTAACTAACTAAATAAATAAATAAATAAATAAACAAACAAACAAACAAACAAACAAATAAATAAATAAATAAGAGTATTTTGAGATTGACCCCTCGTGGATTAGAGCTTTGGCCATTTTGACTATTTTTACTTGCCTGGAAGATCATTTATCCGCTCCTGAAGACCATCGTAGTAAACCCTTATTTTAAGAAATACGGAAAACACACATACACTGTCACCCCCATTACTTTCTTTTTAAAAAAAATAGCTTGCAGCACCTGTTCAAGAAATTTCCCCTTAAGTCATCTGTTTCATCAAATTATTACCAACCAGTTTCTAGCCTGTTGGTTTTAGGTACCTTAAAATACAATGTAAAAACCTGCTGCTTAAGGGGCTTTGGGATCATCAGTCTAGATTTAAGTTTAAGTACCATTGTCTGTGATGATCTCCATATGGCAGAGGAGAAAACCCATCTGTTGTTCTTGCTGTAGTTAAGTCTATTGGCAGTATTAAATAAAATGTTGATGAGGAAACTCCAAATGCTGGTTGGAGGGATGGCCAGGTTTTTATACACACACACACAAACTGACCTATAATAATAATACAGGGACTTAAGCAACTAATAAAGAATTTAACTTCAATTGATTCCTCCTTAATAGAAAATGAGCTACGCAATTATGTTTTATGGATGAAAATTTCAGGAGGAGGAAGAAGAGAAATTTAATTCAGCAGGACTTTGGGTATAAAACAGCTTTAAAAAAAACTTTTTTAGTATTTATTGACCTTTTTAAAATATGTATTGTAATTATTAACTACCGGCACCTTTGTATTTCTAATTTGGAAGAGCTAATGTGCCAAATTATTACTGGGGTAAATCATTGCTTATTTGAACAGCGCTTGTGAAATGTTAAGGTATAATAGAATAAGAGAGTTGAAAGGGAACTTGGAGGTCTTCTGGTCCAAACCTCTGCTCAAGCAGGAAATTCTACTATTTCAGACAAATGGTTGTCCAATGTCATTTTAAAAGAGATTGGACAAACATTATAAGGCCTCTTTTCTTAACTAAAATAGCTTAGTATATGCTTATATTTTGATTCTATTCAGGGCACCATGGAGCCTAGGAATTAATTTGGGCAATATAATTTATTTATTTATTTATTTATTTATTTATTTATTTATTTATTTATTTATTTATTTATTATTTAGATTTGTATGCCGCCCCTCTCCGGGGCGGCATACAAATCTAATGTTGTGGTTCAGCCTGAGCAAGATCAAAGACCATCTGCGTCTCTGCTGGCTCCATGCCCGGGGGAGGCTGAGAGTGGAGAGGAGAGTTCTTGGCAGCCAGACAGGGGACATAGCAGTCAGGAAAGTGACGAGGAAGAAAGGCCTGGGAGCCCTGGGGAAGGGCTATCTCGAACAAGTAGCTTGGATTCTCTGGAGTCCCTGGAGTCATTGGATGACGAAGCACAAGCTATCATTAGTATGCGACAGAGACGCATAGATCAAAGGAGAAATCAATTGCGTAGATATTATCAGCGCTGAATGAGGAACACCTGGGGGTTGGGTGTGGTCCTCATTAGCAGGGAAGGGTTTATAAGGCATGCAAACCCTTTCGGCAGTGTGGAGTGTTATCAGAGTGGAGTTGCTGTTATCTGCATTTTCTCTCAGCGTTTTTGTTCCTGGCTCGTGGCCCAGCAGTCTTGAAGACCCGTGGGAGGTGTATGTCTGTTATCTCAACAGCCTCGTCTGGCATTAAGGATCCTGTGTTTCTGTATGAACAATTGCCTTCATGTATCTATTTGGAGTTCCAGTGTTTTCCTGATCTGTAAGGACATTTTCTGTTGGCTTCTTTTCTCTTTACCATTATAAAATTGTGTTTGGATTCAACTGGTGTGTCTGGCTTATCTTTTTGGGTTGGTCATAGCTTCCGGAGTGACCCAGACAGAACATATAAGTTGATCAAAGTACAAAAATCCATGTTTTTTAGATCAAGGAAAGAAAAATGGTGGGAGAGAACGGGGAGGGAAGGGAAAGGAGTGGGCCCACCTCTCTCTCTGCTTGCTTTTCCTCAGGTCTTCTGTCTAATCTCTAGTAGTTTTCCTCAGGGATTTCAAATGCCTGCTTGCTGTTGAAGGTGGCAGATAGCCAACACAAATACATTAGGAGTATCAATAAAACCCCTTATCAGAGAACAAGCCCTCCCTGATTTCAGCGAGACCACTTCTAAGTAAATATGTATGGATTGCATACTTATCAGTGATATACCCAAAGAAGATTCAGAAGGTATGATTCCAACCAATCACCATGCTGAGTTTAGAGAATAAAACTTACATAATCATCCTCCGTTCTCTCTATTTATTTTTAGACAAGTAATATATCTGTACTCTACTTCTCCACATTCACCGATCTTTAAACCACTGTTAGTCAAGTATCTAACCTGGCAAAAAGATAAGACAGACAGACAGACAGACAGACAGACAGGTAGGTAGATTGTCCTTGAGTGGGTTTCGATTGGAGCTTTCTAGGCAAGTTTTCCAAAAGTAATTTGTTGTCCCTTTCATCTTTAGGCTGAGAGAGAGAGTGATTGGTCCAAGGTCACCCAGCTGGCTTTAAATCTAAGACAAGACTAGAACTGTTGCTCTCCCAGTTTCTAGCCTGGTGCCTTTTACTTACATTCAGATTACAGTATAATGCAATTTTTACTACTCTAAGTTTGCTGGAAGTTTTCAGGTTGTGGAATAAAACAATAATACACAAGAGACAACTAAAATATATACACTGGTGCTCACAAAATAACTCAAGGTCGGCTATTTTATAATTCAATATGCAGAGAGGTCTGTTTTATGTAAAACTCGTGGGGGGGTGTCTCATAAAATCTGACATAGAAAAAGGGGTTTATTTATTAAAAGGAGGTTTATCAAACTGATATTTTGAAATCTTGGTGGGAAAAAATGTCCTATTGCAATTTATTTCTCTCAGAAGAGCCCCAAATGACATGCACAATATATATCATCCAAGAAATTTAAGAGGAAAAGAGTATATCTTTTCCAATAAATGTTAGAAAGGAATGCCTACAACTGTTTCTTCCTCTATTTTCCCTTTTCATTTCTGCAACTAAAAGCAAGAGAATCAATGACTGTTATCATTAGCAGCTGCAAGGATTGATTCCAAAAAGACACATAGCTAAGTTGCCTTATCACATTGCATAGCAACGATAGACAATGGACAATGCACCGAACGCTAAACGGTGTTCTTACTACAGAGGCACATAGATTTCTGGAAACGGATTGAGGGAAGTTGGCCTTTTCTTTACACGTAATCGTATGCCCAGATTATAAATCAAAACTTATTCTTGGCAAACAGCTCAGAGAACGAAACCACCCAGTCAGCTGGTGTGTTTGTGGATCGTTTAGCGGAAATAAATGCATTAAATGAGAATAGATACAGAGCATAAAACTAAAATCAAGGCCAGCCCTAACTATTACATGGAATGAATCATTTGCCTCAGAAAACAGATCCTGGAAAAAGATTGGAGAACCGTGGAAACATATTGAAAAACAAAGCTGGGTGCATCCTACACCCTGGGAGACCCAATCAATTTTATTATTATTATTATTATTATTATTATTATTATTATTATTATTATTATTATTAATTAGATTTGTATGCCAACCCTTTCCGTAGACTCGGGGCAGCTCACAACACAATAAAAACAGTTTATAACAAATCTAATAATTTAAAATTTAAAATATTAAAAAAAGACCCATTATTAAACAGACATACACACAAGCATACCATACATAAATTGTATAGGCCCTGGGGAGATATCACAGTTCCCCCATGCCTGACGACAAAGGTGAGTTTTAAGGAGTTTGTGAAAGGCGAGGAGGGTAGGGGCAGTTCTAATCCCTGGGGGGAGCTGGTTCCAGAGAGTCGGGGCCGCCACAGAGAAGGCTCTTCCCCTGGGGTCCGCCAACCGACATTGTTTAGTTGACGGGACCCAGAGAAGGCCCACTCTGTGGGACCTGATCGGTCGCTGGGATTCGTGCGGCAGAAGGCGGTCTTGGAGATATTCTGGTCCGATGCTATGAAGGGCTTTAAAGGTCATAACCAACACTTTGAATTGTGACCGGAAATTGATCGGCAACCAATGCAGACTGCAGAGTGTTGGTGTAACATGGGCATACCTAGGGAAGCCCATGACTGCTCTCGCAGCTGCATTCTGCACGATCTGAAGTTTCCGAACACCTTGCCTTGATCTGTGGAAGACACTACCTTGATTCAACTTACAATTTGTTCTTTTTTATGTGGATGGGAAAATAGCATGTTGTCCCTTGACATGACAAGGGTTTAGGACTTTAAGTGACCCTGATTACAGGTAATCCTCATGTGATGAGTCTGGGTGGCGCAGTGGTTAGAGTATAGTATTACAGGCTACTTCTGCTGCCTTGCCCACAATATTATTATTATGATGCCCTGAAGGAAGATGTTGATTCCTGCAGGTACAAGGCTCCACTTAATGGCGAACTACGGGAGAAGAAACCTCCAAAACCACCCACTTTTAGTCTTGTTTAGGACTTGATTCAACCCGGATGAAATTCCATACATTATATATATAGTTTTTCTCATCATTCCTATCACCCATTTCCTCCCATGTTGACTGTATGACTATAACTTGTTGCGTATATCCTAAGATTTTTATTAATATTGCTTCTTCATTGCTTATTTGACCCCTATGACAATCATTAAGTGTTGTACCACATGATTCTTGACAAATGTATATTTTATTTTATGTACGTTGAGAGCATATGCACCAAGACAAATTCCTTGTGTGTCCAATCACACTTGGCCAATAAAATTCTATTCTATTCTATTCTATATAAGGAGGCTTTTTTATTATCTGCATCTGAGATCCAAGTTAACGGAGAAGGTGACTTCTAATCACTTGCGGTGAATATTCCTCTCCAATGAGTGCCTCCTCTTTGGATCCAGAATACTTTTGGGCAGTGGGCAAAGTCAAATGGTTGTACACTCACCATGGATCATGCTACCAACCAGCGGTGGGCTACTAGCCGGAATGTTAAATTGCGCTCACTGCCGCTGCTCATAAGTGCTTGCGGAGCCAGCACAATTTTGCTTCTGCACCTGTGGAAGTAGCAAAATCGCGCACGGAACCACAGGTTTGCCCATGTTTCAGTGAGTTTTTTTGCTTCTGCGCATACCAAAACAGGGGCGCACCTGTGGCTTCATGCATCCATCCACCCATCTGCCTGCCTGCCTGTCTATAATCTATCTATCTATCTATCTATCTATCATCTATCTATCTATCTATCTATCTATCTATCTATCTATCTATCTAATCTTCTATCTATCTATCTTCTATCTATCTATCTATCTATCTATCTATCTATCTATCTATCTATCTAATCTTCTATCTATCTATCTTCTATCTATCTATCTTCTATCTATCTATCTATCTATCTATCTATCTATCTATCTATAACTATCTATCTATCTTCTATCTATCTATCTATCTATCTTCTATCTATCTATCTATCTATCTATCTATCTATCTTCTATCTATCTATCTATCTATCTATCTTCTATCTATCTATCTATCTATCTATCTATCTATCTATCTAATCTTCTATCTATCTATCTTCTATCTATCTATCTATCTATCTATCTATCTATCTATCTATAACTATCTATCTATCTTCTATCTATCTATCTATCTTCTATCTATCTATCTATCTATCTATCTATCTATCTATCTTCTATCTATCTATCTATCTATCTATCTATCTTCTATCTATCTATCTATCTATCTATCTTCTATCTATCTATCTATCTACCTACCTACCTACCTACCTATCTTCTATCTATCTATCTATCTATCATCTATCTATCTATCTATCTATCTATCTATCTATCTATCTATCTATCTATCTATCTATCTTCTATCTATCTATCTATCTTCTATCTATCTATCTATCTATCTATCTATCTATCTATCTATCTATCTATCTATATTCTATTTATCTATCTATCTATCTATCTATCTTCTATCTGTCTGTCTGTCTGTCTATCTATCTATCTATCTATCTATCTATCTATCTATCTATCTATCTATCTATCTATCTATCTATCTGGTGAAGGTGATGAGGTGTCTACCAGGAGCCACTGCCAGTAGGGACAGGAGTCGGATTACAAAAATTGTCAAGGCTGTGAGTAAAGGTAATAATGTTGTGGTGGTGCATCTTGGCACAAATTATTTGTCCCAGAGAAATGTTAATGTAGTAAAAAGAGATTTTCAATGTCTAAGTGTGGAGCTGGGTAAAATAACTGATTCAGTGACTTTCTCAGAGGTGTTACCGGTTTGGGGCCAGGAGGATAAAACAACTTGTATCAGAGAGTTTAATGTGTGGTTAAGGCAGTGGTGTAAAGCTGAAGGTTTTGGCTATGTAAGTCATGATGTCAGTAGGTGGTCTAATAGGGAGTTGTTTAAGAGGGATGGTTTGCATCCATCATACAGAGGTACCCAGGTGCTCGGTGAGGAATTCAGAACTTTTTTGGACAGGCATTTAAACTAGGTAAAGGGGACAGAGATGTAACTGATGTGGGTGATTTCTGTCCCCGACCAATGAGGATACATCAGTTTCTGGAAACTTATGAAAAGGGAGCTGTAAATAAAATAGATGTGGTTGTTGATGATAAGGGGCAAACTAATAATGAAAATAATGTTCTTCGGGTAATGTGCACGAATGCTCGAAGCTTGAGCAACAAGCTCTGTGAGTTAATGGCCATAATATCTAGAGATAATTTGGATCTGGTTGCCATAACTGAGACATGGTTTAAGGATTCTAATGAATGGGAAATATCCATACCAGGATATACACTGTATAGGAAGGATAGAATAGAGAGAAGGGGAGGTGGAGTAGCCATTTATGTTAAAGAAAGTCTAAAAACAATACTAATTCAAAATACATGTAAAGATCTGGAGACTCTGGATTTGCATGCAAAATAAAGACGGTTCTGTCATTAGAATTGGGGTGATCTATAGGCCTCCAGGGCAATCTGAGGAACATGACAACAAGATGGTGGATGAAATTACCCTAATGGCAGTAAAGGGAGATATTGTGGTTATGGGTGATTTCAACATGCCTGATGTTGACTGGAATATCCCCAGTGCCCTTACATGCAAAAGTAAGAATATAGTAGAGGCCTTTACAGGAGCAGCTCTGGCACAGCTAGTTAAGACACCAACTAGAGGGGAGAATATTCTAGATTTAGTTTTTACAAATGGGAATTGGGTTTCAGAGGTCAAGGTGGGAGAAAATCTAGGTTGCAGTGACCATCTATGTTTGTGGTTTGATGTAAAAACTGATTGTGAGCAATCCTATACTGCAACCAAAGTATTGGATTTCAGAAAAACAAATTTTAATGCAATGGGGGAATATTTAAATAATGAATTAAAGGGGAGGGATAAAATGGCAGGAGCGAGCACCCAGTGGACTGTATTACAAATGGCCATCTTAAAAGCCACAGGACTGTATGTAAAGCAAATAACTAAAGGTAAAAGGAAGAAGAAACCGCTATGGTTTAGCAATGATGTAAGGGATATAGTCAATGAAAAAAAGGCTGCCTTTAGGAGGTATAAAGAGTCTGGAAGTATAGCTGATAGAGAGGTGTATAAAATGAGACAGAAGGAGGCGAAACAGATAATATATGCTGCTAAAGCCTCAAAAGAGGAAGAAATTTCAAAATCTGTAAAGAAGGGGGATAAAACCTTCTTCAGATATATTAGTGATAGGAAGAAGAAAAACTGCAGCATCACAAAGCTTAGTACCGGGAATAATACATGCATTGATGGGAATAAGGAGATCGCTGACCATTTCAATAGCTGCTTCTGTTCAGTTTTCTCAAAAGACACCTTACAAAATAATACTATAGAGGGATATAGCATTGCTTCCAGCTGTACGGATTTGGCTCCAGTGATCTTAGAAGCCAATGTCTTAGAAGAACTTGAACGATTAAAGATAAATAAGGCAATGGGTTCAGATGGCATCCACCCCAGAGTTCTTAAAGAACTCAGATCTGTCATTGCTACCCCCCTGACTGATTTGTTTAACCAATCCCTGTTGACAGGAGATGTTCCTGAGGATTGGAGAATGGCCAGTGTTGTGCCTATCCTCAAGAAGGGCGGTAGAGAAGAAGCTAGTAACTACAGGCCAGTTAGCTTGACATCAGTTATAGTTAAAATGATGGAGACTCTACTTAAAAAGAGGATAAATCAGCACCTAAAAAACAATAACTTATTGGACCCAAATCAGCATGGCTTTACTGAAGGCAAATCATGTCAGACTAATCTCATTGATTTCTTTGACTATGTCACAAAGGTGTTGGATCAAGGTGGTGCCATGGATATTGCCTATCTGGACTTCAGCAAAGCCTTTGATACGGTTCCACATAAAGAGCTGATAGATAAATTAGTGAAGATTGGACTTAATCCCTAGATAGTTCAGTGGATTTCAAGCTGGCTGAAGCATAGACATCAGAGAGTTATTGTTAATGGCGAGTATTCTGAGCAGAGACACGTTACAAGCGATGTGCCACAAGGGTCTGTTCTGGGTCCTATTCTTTTTAATATGTTTGCGAGTGACATAGGGGAAGGTTTGGTAGGTTTGCCTATTTGCCGATGACTCTAAAGTGTGCAATAGGGTTGATATTCCTGGAGGGGTCTGTAATATGGTAAATGATTTAGCTTTACTAGATAAATGGTCAAAGCAATGGAAACTGCAGTTTAATGTTTCCAAATGTAAAATAATGCACTTGGGGAAAGGGAATCCTCAATCTGAGTATTGCATTGGCAGTTCTGTGTTAGCAAAAACTTCAGAAGAGAAGGATTTAGGGGTAGTGATTTCAAAATGGGTGAGCAGTGTGGTCGGGCGGTATGAAAAGCAAGTAGGATGCTTGGCTGCATAGCTAGAGGTATAACAAGCAGGAAGAGGGAGATTGTGATCCCCTTATATAGAGCGCTGGTGAGACCACATTTGGAGTACTGTGTTCAGTTCTGGAGACCTCACCTACAAAAAGATATTGACAAAATTGAACGGGTCCAAAGACGGGCTACAAGAATGGTGGAAGGTCTTAAGCATAAAACGTATCAGGAAAGACTTAATGAACTCAATCTGTAAAGTCTGGAGGACAGAAGGAAAAGGGGGGACATGATCGAAACATTTAAATATGTCAAAGGGTTAAATAAGGTTCAGGAGGGGAGTGTTTTTAATGGGAAAGTGAACACAAGAACAAGGGGACACAATCTGAGATTAGTTGGGGGAAAGATCAAAAGCAATATGAGAAAATATTATTTTACTGAAAGAGTAGTAGATCCTTGGAACAAACTTGCAGCAGACATGGTAGATAAATCCACAGTAACTGAATTTAAACCTGCCTGGGATAAACATATGTCCATTGTAAGATAAAATACAGGAAATAGTATAAGGGCAGACTAGATGGACCATGAGGTCTTTTTCTGCCGTCAGTCTTCTATGTTTCTATGTTTCTATATTCTATCTATCTATCTATCTATCTATCTATCTATCTATCTATCTATCTATCTATCTATCTATCTATCTTCTATCTATCTATCATCTATCTGACTGTATAAAGACTCCTTCAGGGAGTTAGACTAGATGACCTCCAAGGTCTCTTCTAGCCTTATGATTCTATTACTTGCCTGTTTCGCTTTAATTAACATTACACTGGCCTTTATTCTCTATATTTGCCTAGGACGAGGGTAAGAAAAGCACAGCAGTGTGCTTAGTTCACATCTTCATTTTAATTTATTTTTATGTCCACTAGGTGTCAGAATAGATTTAGATTGCATTTAATTAATGGAGGTACCAAGAAATTCAAGAATTTTATCAGTTCCCTTTAAACAAGTTTGCAGACCTCAAAACCCTGTAAAAACTATTTACTGGAAATGGTTTTATAGACACAGATTTATTTCTTTAGCCATGTCAACATAATCTTAATCCCCCACTTTCAACTGCTGCTTCCAGCCATAGATTAAGTGATTTCAGGTAGGTGATTTTTTTTGTCTAGGTTTAGCTAAATATTTGCAAATTATTTAGCTGTAAAACAATAGTAATAGCACTTAGAGATATATTCTACTCCATTATGCTTCACTGCCCTCTGCAAGCGGTTTACAGAGTCAGCATATTATGTATGTATGCATGTATGTATGTATGCATGTATGTATGTATGCATGTATGTATGTATGCATGTATGTATGTATGCATGCATGCATGTATGCATGCATGCATGCATGCATGCAGGCAGGCAGGCAGGTAGGTACTTACTTACTTACTTACTTACTTACTTACTTACTTATATTTGTCAAACATGTATAGGATAGTAGTTTGTATAAACATAACATAAGTAAAAAGTAATGATAAAAAAGGACAATAGGACAGTAGGACAGGAACGTAGGCACAGTGGAGCACTTATGCACACCCCTTACAGACCTCTTAGAAACAGGGAGAGGTCAACTATAGACGCTCTAAGGTTAAAGTTTTTGGGGTTTGGGGAAGAAACCACAGAGTCAAGTAGTGCATTCCA
Organism: Erythrolamprus reginae; assembly: GCF_031021105.1. Lineage (NCBI taxonomy): Eukaryota > Metazoa > Chordata > Lepidosauria > Squamata > Dipsadidae > Erythrolamprus > Erythrolamprus reginae. Next base: position 152,999,497 of record NC_091951.1, on the reverse strand, counting down.
GGCATTGACCACTCTGTTGCTGAAGTCTATATAGTTGAAAATTATAGTTGAGTAATGATCCGCCCCAAATGATTCAAATGTTTGCATTGTTAATTGCAAGGCTGTTAGGCAAGTTCAGAGTTAATAAGTTATTCATTCTGCTTTTCACTGTTAGATAAACTGGACTGATGGGGTTTTTAAAGTCTTTTTTGGAATCTTTAGCCTGCCAGAATCCTATAGTCAGGCTATTGGCTGGCCACTTATCACACCAATATTTTCCAAAATTGGCAACTTTAAGATGTGTATTATTAAGATGTATTTCAATACACAAAATTCCCCTGCTACCATTGAAGTCCACGCATCTTAAAGTAGCCATCTTCTGGTGAAGAAGTGTACACAAATCACTGGCTAAAATAGCCCTGTTGGATATCGGGCTGATTTTGACCACCGTTCTGATGATCAAATTGAATGAAATGTTTTGCACTGTGCTAATGAAAGAAGCCCTCCTATCCGAAGGTATTATTACTGTTTAGAGCTGAGAAGGGATATAACAACTCCAAAAATAATCAAACCATCGTTAAACTTTCAATAACAAAAATTGGAAGTCCCCTAAGGCAGATTAATGTGAAAAGGCATTGCTTTGAGAGAGCGCAGTAGTTTGTTGATTACATAAATCTGTTTTTCTTCCCCATAATCAGCATTCTCATAAAACAGGTGAACATTTCCCTAATGATTTCCTTGGGGAGAAGAGACAAGTCACGTGCCAGTGCTGGGGAAGGCAAAGCAGAGCAGGGAGCCAAGCATTTTCTACCCTCCTTTCCTCTTGTTGACATTTCTCTTTCTCTCTGAAATAATCCATTTTTTTTTGTCTTTTGGAGATCTTTTTTCCATTCCTCCCACTTCCAAGAACACAAATTGATTGCTTCTAGAAACACTTTTATAATTAGACTGAGAGCGTCTAAAATTAGCCTGCAGCTGCATGAAATTATGGAGGGGGGGGGTTTAAGGGAAAATGCTGTTTCCTCTCTCTTAAAAGCAGATGAAAAGAGAGGAAAAGTCTAAAAACAAATAAAAACAAAAGGGTGGGGGAAAGGGTATAATTTTGTTTTATTTTGTTCTTCCACATCTTGAAGTCAGCTTTTAAATCCTGGCAAATGGCTGGACAAGACCCTGGAGTTTTCTTGGCAAGACTTTTTGGAAGTGGTTTATTTCTTTGCTTGTTTTATTTGTTTTATATATTTATTTATATCCCACCCTTCTTCTTATTTTTTAAATAAAGAACTCAGTTATGTGAACTGGGATTGAAACGGAATCAATAATGGGTTGCAGGAATCAGAGTTCTACAAAGAGTGGAATCAATGGTACATTTGGCTGGAGAAAAGACAACATACAACTCCATCATGATCCTCCTACCCTTCACCCAAATAACTATCCCATGAACTTTATTTTTATTTATTTTTATTTATTTATTTTGTCCAATACACAATGAGGATTTTAGTGGGTATATATATATATATGTATATATATATATATATATATATATATATATATATATATATGTGTGTGTGTGTGTGTGTGTGTGTGTGTGTGTGTGTGTGTGTGTGTGTGTGACAGACATGTTTAAGCTGAATTTGAAAATTAAGGGAGACTAGGATAGATCTATTTCGGCCTTATTTTGGCCTCATCAGCTAGCCATACCCACTGGGACTTGAACCTGCAACCTTTGCCTTGTAAGGCAGAGAATTATCCTCTAGGCTACAGTATCCAATCCCTTCAGCTCTGTACCAGGGAAGGGTTACATTTTGTGTCGAATCACCCTGGTATATTGAAGGAACATCACAGCTCCTTTTTTGCCTCTCGGCCCAACCCAGGGCCATTTCCAAGGCAGTTAATTTTATTGATAGCCGACAATTCTATCTGTATGTGTCACATGTTTAAGCTGAATTTGAAAATTAAGGAAGACTAGGATAGATCTATTTCAGCCTTATTTTGACCTCATCAGCTAGCCATACCCACTGGGACTTGAACCTGCAACCTTTGCCTTGTAAAGCAGAGAATTATCCTCTAGGCTACAGTATCCAATCCCTTCACACACACACACACACATATATATATACACATACATACACACACACACACACACACATATATATATATATATATGGTCTTGGTATATTCGGGTTTCTTCCCCTGTAGGATTTGGAAATTTCTGGCGACGTTTCAACGAGGTCCCACTCGTCATCTCCAGGCTGGTGTTTCTGTCCTTGTTCTAGGGCGAACACAGTGAAACCTGAGCTGCCTTCCTTCTATAAATACTGGTGGCTGGGTGTGGTTTGATGGCTCAGCAATTGCCTGCTGTGTCGAAACTTCCTGGTGAGTCAGTGGGGTAACACCTGGGGTCGTTGATGTAACTGAGGTATGCTGATTAGTTAATGGTTGTAGATTAGCCGTGATATTGGAGTAGTTGGAGCTTGCAGGCTACTAACGTTGCCAGAAATTTCCAAATCCTACACGGGAAGAAACACGAATATACCAAGACCATCATACCTGTACCCGTGTAAATCTACGAAAACACACACACACACACACACACACACACACACACACATACACACACACATAGTAAAATACATGATGAAGGTTATAGAGGAGATACTCATAGTAAAATATATCTAAGAAAGAATAGAAGAGAAGATATAGGAATAGAACATATCAATGAAAGAATAGAAGAAAAGATATAGGAATAGAAGAAAGGTATAGGAGATATAGGAGAGCAATAGGACAGGGGACGGAAGGTACTCTAGTGTACTTGTACTCGCCCCTTACTGACCTCTTAGGAATCTATATAAAATAACATTATGAATCATTGATAAAAGGATGAGCAAATTCAAAATGACAAAATTTAAACTCCAACTCAAGTGGAACCCCTGCCTGGACAGAGGTCACCCAGCCGGTTTCCCTGTCTACAGTGAGACTAAGAGCTATGATAGAATTAAAAATCTCCTGGTTTCTAGCCTGATGCTGTAATTGCTAGGCCAAATTGGCTCTGACTCCTCATAGGTCTCCCAGCTGATTTTGTGCCCAAAGTGGTACTAGAACTCACAGTATTAAATATATATATATTACAGTCATAGACCAAGACAAATAAAAACACTCAGTGAATACCAAATCAAAAGTTGTAGGATAAAATGATAAATAACAGATAAAATCCATGATAAAATCCAGTCTATCAATTACGCATTGTCAATACTACTAAAATTACAATCCATAAGCTATGAGGTCTATATTCAGTTTGATACTATTAGGGAAAGGAATAAACAAAGTTGCCACATTTGTCATATAAATTAACTAAGGTGTATTAGGCACATAAAAGCTGGCCACAAATGGTATACATACATACATACATACATACATACATACATACATACATACATACATACATACATACATACTCACAGTCTTCCCAGATCCTGTCCTGGTATCTCAGTCTTAACTAGGCTTTAATTAGTGTTTTGTCATCTTGTAGGAAATTTGTGGCTTTTTTTTAAAGCAGTAAAAAAAAACAACCACCAGAAATGCCTGGGTTCATTCTTATGGCAGTTCAGCAGTTCTCTTCTGTGATACTGAAGCCTCTGTGAGTTCTTCATGGTTCTGCAGCAGGTGCCTAAGCCTCAGATCTGCTCCATCTTTCTTCTCTTTACAGGAAATCTCAGGAAACACCCACCTATCTCAGTGATGGCAAACCGTTTTTCCCTTGAATGCCGAAAGTGTGAACCCATGCAGTTGCACATGCGCGAGTGCGCACACACATAATGCAATATCCCTCCACCCCCTGCACATGCATGCACAACTCCCCCTGTTTTGGCATCACATCCCATCACATTGGTGGGAGAGGGGAAAAGCCCCTTCCCCCAAATGGAGCTGGGAGGGGAGATAAAGCCTTGCCTGCCCAAACAGCTTTGGGGTGGAATCTCCAGAGATCTGGGAAGGCATGGGCCAGGAAAGTGAGGAGAAAGCAAGAGCTTTATCTGATCCGAAAATGAGATGGCTGGTGGGAGGCACTCACACATGCGCAGTGGAGCTGAGCTGGTCAACAGTTTGTGTGCCTGAACACATGAAGCACATGTTTGCCATCACACACCTATCGTGTTTTTAAAAAGCCACCCTAGTATTTATTTATGTATTTGTTTGTTTGTTTGTTTGGAGTTGTATGCCGCCCTTCTCCGAGGACTCGGGGTGGCTCACAACATATATAAATAGACAATAATAAAATCAATCCAATTAATACATAAAACAATCCTAAAAAATCTACTTTAAAAACTTCCATTACCATTCATTCAACAATCATACTAAAAACATTCTTTGGTCAGGGGGAAGGTCTAATGTCCCCAGGCCTGGTGACAAAGATGAGTTTTTAGGCTCTTTCGGAAGGCAAGGAGGGTGGGGGCAGTCCGAATCTCTGGAAGGAGCTGATTCCAGAGGGCCGGGCCCCCCACAGAGAAGGCTCTTCCCCTAGGTCCTGCCAGCCGACATTGTTTGGTTGACGGGACCCTAAGGAAACCCACTCTGTGGGACCTCACTGGTTGCTGGGATTCGTGCGGCAGAAGGCGGTCTCGGAGATAGTCTGGTCCTGTGCCATGTAGAGAGCTTATTGGTCCCTTCATCTATTGGACAAGCACCCTGACAGATATTTTCCAAATTTGCTTGGTTTTACGCTATTACACAAATAAACAATTAATGGCTGTCCTACTGACAATTGAAATTTAGCATACATTTTGGTGATTGCCACTGTTGTTTGTATTACTGTTGCTCTATTAATTTATTATTGTACTTGTTGTATTCTTATTGTATTTTACAACCAACTTTTAGTTACCTATATTAATAACTGTAGGCATATGCATTTTTATTGTTGTGTCATTGACCTAAAGCTCATAATAATGGTTTTAAATTGCTTTGATTTGTAAGCCTCCCCCAGCACAAGAATGATTGGATCATGGTGCTGTGGAACTCCCATATCTTTGGAGATTGAGTATGTATTGTTGCTGCCCGAGATTATCCTTCTTCATAGAAGAATGAGGTGATGGGAGATGAGACTGCTGATTAATATGTGATAACGTTAAAGACATGTTCCATGGAATTAATGCAATTATGAGCCACGAGAAAAGTCCTTCTTGGAAACAGGCAACATCGACGAGTAAGACAGAGGATCTATTTTACTGAGGTTTGTTAATACCTAATTATGCGCATAGGTGTCTGGGCAGGGCCAAAGAGGGCAAGTGATGAAACATGTATGACGACGTCCCAACGCAAATTCTGTCCTTCACATGCAAGACAACAAATGAAAGACTGCTCTGGTGTCACAATCTCCATGTCATCAGTTTGCATTATCTTGATTAAGAACGGACATTTATGGTCACAGGGTTAACGATCTGTTCTAGTCCTTTTGCTTCTGCAATTAGTCTAATTGCTCTCTATTAGAACAAATCCATATTGGCTGGTCTAGTCAAATGCCTTTTCAGCAACCCTTGATAACCCTGGTGACAGTGCCTCTATCCCAACAGAAAAAGTCCAAAGGAGGAGCTAATGGGTTGAGTCAACAAGAGATACAACTTTCTGCGTTATTAAAAATGTCTTGGAAGGAGAATAAAAGAACATGGGAAAAAGCAAAACTCTTGTGTTCTGTATATATGAAATTCTAAATATTCAACATACAGAATAGCAGGAAGTCCCCTTTAACAATTTGAACAAAGCAGTTAAAAGATGAATAGCATTTAATATTGACTCATCAGTACCAAACTTAAAGGATTAAGTTTAAGACTGTCCACTCTTTCCCTAATTTCTGCCATGCCTAGAAGTTCTTCAGTCTAGATTTGCATTTTGGATTGTCAACAGACCCTGATTTCTGTACTATTTGCTATGGTCCAGATCAGAAGCATCTCAAAGTAGCTAAAGTAGTAAAGTCACTATGGTGGCCAAACTCAGTTTGATTTTACTGATTACAATGGAGAATCCAGGATTTTTTATAAGGTAGGTGACTACATAAATGTTTTAAATGAATAGTGGCAGCTGTCAGTCCACCCGTGTAAAAATATTGATTTTTTGCCATTTGGCAAGCCAATTATATGAATGCTGACATCCCATGCTAAAGATACACGGTTTAGCTTGTGACTTACATTTGCAACTACTGTACTCATATAGTTGTTACTTGCAAGTTTATGCTATCCTATGTAATCTGCATTCATATAACTGTTTCAGTAAGTGACAGTGTAGTTATAGGACAGCTTGGGTGGTCAGTTCAAAGTGCAAAGATGCAATGGAAAATTCTCAGAAGTCTTGAGGATGACCCAAAGGGTTTCTTAACAGAGGCTCTTTATCCCCAGCAAAAGGAAATGACTGCTCTAATAAAGATTTATATTGCTCACGAGAGCAATATAAACTACTGTACTATCTAATAGTATTTTATGTCCGTGGCCCCAGGATGTGGTTTTGTTGCTAGTATTTTAATCTAGAGGATCCGGCAATTCTCTAGTTGAATACTGACTGCTCCAGGGATTTACAAATAACTGCAACAATCTAGAGATTGTTGCATGACCTCCAAGCAAGGAACTGGATCTGTCTTTTTATTTTAAACTCAGCCTTCTAGAAGAAACTAAAATCAGAGCAGACTTGGGATTTTTTGCTTTTATGGTGAAAATAATCCCCCCCCCCAAAAAGTTTTCATTTGTTCACTTAGTCTGCCAAGCTATGCATAAATAATGTATACTTTGTTACTCTCTAGTGATTGATTTGCTAATTATACATAAAGGGCATTAGAAATCTGATGATAAGTAGATATTTATCCTTAATGTAAAACTGATTTCCATGGCCTTTAATAAGCCATTTTCTTGTGGCTCTCTGTAAATAATGAAAGGTACAGTTGACAGCTTTTTAAAGCAAGGACAATTTATCTCCCACTACTGATCCACAGGCTCATTGCAGAAAGTCAAACTTGGGAATCCTTATACCTTTGGGGAAATGACCATAATCTCTATATTTTGAAAATGTCATACCATTCTTAAAGTAGCGGCCATGGAAAATGGATTTGTCCATTCATAAATGAGCATAGTTTGTCACAAAACATCTATTTGCCAAATCTTGAATGAGTGCAGGTGGTTTTGCAATTTAAATTTCATTTATTCTGTCTCTCTCTCTTAAATTCAACCATGATTACAATAGAATCAAGTTTAAGGACACATAACATGCAATATAATAAACCCATTAAATAAAAATATTTGTTATTTCTTGGATTTGTATGGTTGCCCGATTCACAATAGTGATTTGCTGCAACTTACAGCAGATAAAAACCATACAAAACCAGAACAGAATATAATACACAGCAATACATGTAAATGATGAGGAACCAAGCAGTCTAAACAAAACAATAAGCATATCATGGTATCCCATTAACAACCAAACTCCCTTTATTGCTTCATTTCTTTATTAATATGAGTTTTATCCTTTATCAGCTTTGGCCCTGAAAGATTGTTACATAAATACAGTACTACGAATAATAAATAATAGAACAATAAAATCAGTTGTGATGTTGGAAACTCCACAAAAAATTCCCAAGGGGCTACTGGAATCATTAAGTTTTTAAAAACTTCCTGAGGTAACCTCAAGGCAGGCTGTTCCTTAGGAAGACAAAACCGTTGAGTTTTTCTCCTACCACATCCCACAATAGGGGGAACTCCTTTGCAGGGTCTGTCTTTCATCCAAATTGTGCAGTTAGAATCTGTTGTGGTTCAGCCTGAGGCTGCTCAGGGACCGGCTGTGTCTCTGCTGGCTCCATGCCTGGAGGAGGATGACAGCGAAGAGGAGGGGGCTGAGCAGTCGGACGAGGGAGAGGAAAGTCAAGAATGGGATGAAGGAGAACAGCATGAGAGCCCCGGTGGGGGGGGGCTCTCCCCAGCCAGTAACTTGGAATCATTAGGTGATGAAGCACAAGCCGTCATTGACATGCGACAGAGACCTTCAGATCAAAGAAAGGAGCAATTAAAGAAGTATTATCGGCACTGAATTAGGAACAGCTGGGCTTGGGTGTGGTCCTCCTTAGCAGGGTTTAAAAGGCAGGCAAGCCCTTGAAGCCATGTGGAGTGTTATCAGTTGGAGTTACGGTGTCCTGCTTTGTTCTTGGCGTCTCTGTTCCTGGCTTGTGGCCTAGCAGTTTGGAAGACCCGTGGGAGGTGTAGGTCTGCTATCTACAGCCTCGTCTTGGCAGCAAGAATCCTGTATTGCTGCATGGACTTTTGCCTTCGTGGATATATTTGAAGATACAGCATTTTCCTGTTTGTAAGGACATTTTCTGTTACCTGTGTTTTTCTTGAATTTTATAAACTGCCTTTGCCTTTTACCGGTGTGTCTGGCTTCTCTTTTTGGGTTGGTCTTGGCTTCCAGAGTGACCCAGACAGAACGGAATCGTTCTACAAAACGCTACCCAGATACCAAGCTGCATAAAATTATAAAGGTGGCGGTTGGCATTTTGAATTGCATTTAGAAACACAATGATAGAACAATGTTGTCATGACATAAGACTGTAGGCCTGTGCCTTTTGGATCTACATAGTGGTCTTCAATGGCAGCCTCAGGGTCAGCAGTCTACTAGCCTAGGAAAGAGAAGTTGAAGGTGACTGTCCTTAGTGTATCCTTTTTCACTTAAGTCTGTGAGTAGCAAGCCATCAGAAACCAGGCAAAACCTTTTTTGATTTAAGCTCCCACCATGCTCATTCAGCAGTTGCAAGTCCAGGAGGATTTCCCAGATTGCATATCTGTTCTGCCTGAAGGGCAGTGAAGGCTAGCATTTCTGTAAAAGGTTAAAACCCAGGACACTCCAAAACAATGTTCAAAGACCCACTTATCTCAGTTGCTAGTACTGCTTGGACTCAGCTAGAATAGACAGACTATATAACATGGTACCTCCCAATCCTCTCAGATGATTAATCATAAACGGGACACCTAATGAGCTCTGTGGTTGAAGAGCCTGAAGGCCCAGATCAATGGGTTGTGGACTAATAGTTAAGTCAATTTCACATGGATATAGCTGGCCCACACACTTGCTCAGACATGAAGTTCAGAATCTTGACCAATTATTCTTCCCTAGGATAAGATTTCTTATAGGAGTCTCACGAAAACATGGAAGAGTGGAGAATCATGGCAGAGAAGCAACAGGATTTGTTCCTGATGAGCAAGTAATGTCACCTCATTGACCATATAAAAGGAAAATCCATCTTCCATTTTTACAATCAACAACCAATCAATGAAGCTTAGAACATTTATTTATTGCTTTATTGCCTTCAATGAGCAGCATTTTATTTATTTATTTATTTATTTGATTTGATTTGTATGCCGCCCCTCTCTGGAGACTCGGGGCGGCTAACAGCAATAAGACAGCGTATAACAATAATCCAATACTAAAAACAATTAAAACCCATTATACGTAATAAAAAACCAAACATACATACATACATACCATGCATAAAATTGTAAAGGCCTAGGGGGAAAGGGTATCTCAATTCCCCCACGCCTGGCGGCAGAGGTGGGTTTTAAGTAGCTTACGAAAGGCAAGGAGGGTGGGGGCAATTCTAATCTCTGGGGGGAGTTGGTTCCAGAGGGCCGGGGCCGCCACAGAGAAGGCTCTTCCCCTGGGTCCCGCCAAGTGGCATTGTTTAGTTGACGGGACCCGGAGAAGACCCACTCTGTGGGACCTAACTGATTGCTGGGATTCATATGGCAGTAGACGGTCCCGCAAGTATTCTGGCCTGATGCCATGCATTTCACACCATGTGTGAAACACTTTCTCTCTCTCTCTCTCTCACTCTGTGGGATCTAACTGGTCGCTGGGATTCGTGCAGCAGAAGGCAGTCCCTGACATAATCTGGTCCTGTGCCATGAAGGGCTTTATAGGTCATAACCAACACTTTGAATTAATGCTGAAATTTGTTGCATAGGTACCCAGTATGAGTTGTAACTAGATTCGAGTCTATGTGCAAAGGACTGCATTGTTGGTACCCAATTCTATGTAATGCGATTGGAGATCCTTTGTGGTTTTCTCACTACAAATCAGTGGACTTCCATATTACATCTGTCGTTCACATCTCATCAAGAACAATCCATAATAGCTTCTGACTACTTCTAGCCCTGCTTTTTTTAATTGTTGCTGTCTTGCACTTTGCTGATATCACTTTGCCAAATGTGTTATTTGTTATCAGACAGATTATACTGCTATCACCAGCTTCTACAGAGACAAACCTCTAGTTCAGAAACTTGGTGCTGATTGTCACCACTTTGAAGGTGAGAACAAAACAGTATAGTACAAGCACACTCCAGGCCATCAGACATATGAAACACTTTGCCTAATCTCTGCTATTTTAAAATTTTATTTATTATTTTGAATTTTACATTTCCAAGCAGCAGCTTAGCAGTTTATGTTGAGGTTCTTGGAATTGGGGATGAAAACCATAGGACTGAATTGCCTATGCTTTTTTAAAGGGATCATACTTGTTATTGTGCTTATCATTAATAAAAAACTAAAAAGACAATAAATTAGAAGAAGCACAAATATTGAACAGGTTGAAGTTTCAGTTTTATGCAATAGTGTTGACAAATGAAGTTTGCCCCGAATTATGAATACAGATCTATCTCTTATACAAAATGGAGCTTACAGATCTATCTCTTATACAAAATGGAGCTTACAGATCTATCTCTTATACAAAATGGAGCTTACTATATTCCTCAGTTACTTCCTCCTTTGAAGATAGCATATTTGATTTTTGCAAATATGATATTTTAAGACTATCTGCAAAAAGGTTGCTTCAATTAGAAAAAAATAGCAATAGAATAAGCAGCCAGAGGGATTTGGAATTATAGCCTTGAATTCATTAAAAAAATTCTCATGGGAAAATGATGATCCCTTTGTATTTTTAAGGAGACCTTGAAAATTGGTCAGTCAGGGGATAAAAAAAAATGGAGCAGACATCAATTATCTGATTTTTTAAAACAAGCTTCTTCACAAAATGAACTTAATGAAAAAACGGACAAACATGTTTTATTGGAATTATAAAAAAAAGAACAAGTTCCACTGGATATTTGAGAAATCACTCTGAAGGGGGACCCAAATGTAACACAAATGGAATTGGTGGATGATTGTCAGCGCTCTTCATTAGCATTAGCTGGTCTATCCAGCTAGGTTTTTTTGTTTTTAAAAACTGCAATGTTGGCCTGGGTTAATACTGGGTTGGCATGCCAGTAGGAAATCCCAACACTGTGTTGTAGACTGGGAAGCTGGAAAGCATCCTAGAAGATAAGTTAGGGTTTTCGGTAAAATGCAGCCATTAAAGTGAGAGCACTCTCAACCTATTTGTAACGCCATCCTTGAGTTCTTTGCCTCAAAATGCAGCCTAGTCATACTTTGCTATTTGCACTGAATTTAACAGTAAACAAGTCCAGGACATCATTTTGACAGCAGCTGTTGATCAAACACAGTTCAAGCTGGATGAGTTTTCAGCTGAAAATTCTTTTTTCTCACTAAGCTGAGGCAGTTTATGGTAACTATCCTAGATTTTATATCCTTAGAAAAAAGTACCTAAGTAAGGCAATAATAAGGCAGAGGTCACACTTCATTTTCTTCTTCTGCAGGAACTAGTGCCATGGATTCAGGACACGATTCCAATTTTGGACAATAAAAACTCATCTTTCTAAATTTGTGACAAATTGAGCATAGCTTCTCAGCTGTCACAATTGTGATGTGGTTTCATGGCACTGTATTTTGTTTCAATCACTCCATCAGTTTGCTCAAGAAGCCACTGTTTCTCCTGTTCGTCCATAAACAGTCTCAGTGTCATTTCTTGGAAGACACTATTGACTCCCACCTAGATAATATGGAAGATAAAGTTATCACTGAAACAAACACAATTTAATATCAACTCAACTTACAGTAGGAGAACTTCTAGTTGCCATACCTCTTTAAAATGAATTTTTTTGAACATGCCAATACTGGTTTCATTTTCCAATTTAATTTTTGCCTCAAAAGTGGTAAGTCCAAGATGCGTAATTCCTACAGACCAAGATAATAATGAAGATAGAGCTTTATTTGGTAAAGGAATGATTATAGGCTAATGGTAAAACACAAACTTTGCATGTAAACATTCCTATGCTGAATTTGTGGCATCTCCAAGCGGGTCCCCTGACTCCTCAGAAACAGTACCATCTTACACACATAAGTAAATTTGATTTGGTTATGCCAGTGATGGCAAACCTTTTTTTCCTTGAGTGCTGAAAGAGTGTGGGCGTGCCCCTATAGTGCATGCATGAGTGCCCACACCCATAATTCAATGCCTGGGGATGGTGAAAACAGCTTTTCCTGCCCCCCAGAGACTCCTGGAAGCTGGTAACAGGCTGTTTGCAACTTCTGGTGGGTCCAGTAGGCTTGTGTTTCGCCCTCCGCAGGCTCCAAAGGCTTCCCTGGAGCTAGGGGAGGGTAAAAATGCCCCTCCCGTCCCTTGTCTCTGGAAGCCAAAAATGCCCTCCCAGAGCCTTCGTGCGAGCCAAAAATCAGCTGGCCAGCACACACATGCAAATTGGAGCTGCGCTAGGGCAACAGCTTCTGTGCATCACTGGGTTATGCTAACTAACTAAAGGTATGCTTACAATGCTCCTACTGTTAAATACGAATTGAAATTTTATTGTTTTTAGTATAAATATTTTGTGTGAGTTGGCAACAAAATTTCCAACTCCATCTCCTTGAGTACAGGTTCCCCACAGGGCTGTGTCTTGAGTCCACTACTGTTCACCTTGATGACCCACAACTGCTGTGCCAAATCTGTTATGAATCAAATTGTGAAGTATGTGGATGACATGACAGTGGCGGGTCTTATCTAGAATGACAATGAAAATGCTTATAGGGAACAGGTGAAGGCTCTGGTGGATTAGTGCAATAAAATGACCTGGTTCTAAATGTTAATCAAACAAAGGAGATCATTGTAGATTTTGGAAAGAGCTGGCATAGCCTTACTCCACTCAGTATCAAGGATGCAGCTGCAGAGGAAGTCAACAGTATTAAGGATCTGGGAGTGCAGATAACTAACAATCTGAATTGGACTCTCCACATCCTCATCCTTAGTGAAATGTGCAAACCAACACCTGCATTAGCTGCATCGAATGAGAACACATCTTCCTCCTTCTATCCTGGCCACTTTTTACACTGGTACCATTGAGAGCGTTCTAGCAAACTGCATGATTATTTGGTTTGGTGACAGCAGTGTCTCAGATAGAAAGTCCATTCAGAGAGTGGTAAGGAGAGCCGAGAAGATTATAGGAAGCTCATTTCCCATTATTCAGGATACTGCTTGTAAATGCTATGTGCTTAGAGCTCACAGCATTGTTAGAGACCCCACTTCATGGTCTGTTTCTGTTACTCCCCTCTGGGAGGAGGTTTCTGTAACAGCTTTGTTCCTGTCTGGGAATCAGAGGATTCATTTTTATTGCCATGTACACCTATACATTCAAATTAGACTGTGCTGTTTCTCTGTGTCATATAAGTGGGTATGTTTGTTTGTTTGTTTATTTATTTATTTATTGTCATGTTTATGTAGTGCATATTGAAGGTGGTGACCCTTTGTGAGCTGTATGCAATGAAATTTCATTTTAATGTTTCCCTACTAACGTACATTTAAAGTGATAATAAAATTATTCTAAGTAAATGATATTCATAAAGTACCTTAAATATTTAAAGCTAAATTTTAACATCTGCTGGAATGTAAATACACCACACTAATCCAAACAATTGAATTGCACTTTGGCATTTTTAAGACACAAAGAAGTTGAATAAAAGTCACACACAGATCTGAAGTAAAGGTGGTAGGGAAACAATTCCCCATTCTCCCAACATTAAATCTTTTGCTCAATTGTTAATATGCTCTGTCAGAAAATCTGTTCTGTTGGGTACCCTTTTTGACCATACAAATTCCTTAATTTCTTGGCTCATTCTCTTCCTCTCATTGTAACAACTAAAAATCAGATTTTGCATATTCTATATTAGGCATTCTTACCATAAAACATCATGATGAGAGTGGCCTCCTTGCCAAATCCTCTGCCACGATAGCTGGGCTCTGAAAGAGGGAAGAAATGCCAGTCTCTTTTTAGGAAAATTATATAATTCTTCCTACATTTTACAAGATTTGCTATTGTACAAGAGGTGTTTTTAGAAAGCACAAGATTGGCAAAAGAAAAAGGACTGTGTGTTGTGTGTGTGTGTCACTCTATAATTAACCCTGTTCATCAAGAAGTCGAATGACCATTCATAGGGATCGCCTAAGACCATGGGAAAAGACAAATTTTTCATAGTGTTAGGAACTAAAGCTTCTATTCTGGCACCTCGGAACATATTTTTATAATCCAATCAATCAGACGTTTACAGTGGGGTGTCCCTCTGACCTTCCTGCCAATCAGCTTAAAGCTCTGTTGGGAGAATTGGCGCTAGACTTATGGTTGGGGTTCACCACAACATGAGGAACTGTATTAAGGGGTCGCAGGATTAGAAAGGTTGAGAACCACAGATCTAGACAACCTTCACTGGCCTGCTAAAAAATATTTCTTTCAAACCTCTCTTTCTCTCTCATATAAACAACTAAATACAGTATACCGTACTCAATTTGATTCTGGTAGGTTTCAGATGCAAAGGCATGTTGTGCTATAAACTTAAAGATTATTTCAAGATGTAAAAGAGTAATTGAAAGAATTTTTCCACCATTATGACCCACCTTCTGCAATTAAGCTTTATCTGGGAGGCCCCAATAAGTTTGGTTTACAATATAATGCCAGCAGTACAGCTTTCTCATTGGCAGTGGTGAAATAATGAAACTATCTCTTGAAAGGAATTTGGATCAATAAAATAGTTGAAGATATCCTTGTGTACAGAGGCATTTACGAAAATACACTTCCTTTAAACATGCCTGTGATTTATTTAAGTTTTTTTGATTGTTTAAAAAATGAGAGCTGATTTTAAATTATTAAGCACTGTTGCCTTTGATTGTTGCATTACAATTCATCTCCTTTTTGGGGAGAGGGGCGGGGTTCATGTAAATCTCCTTGGCTCTGCATAAACACTGGAAGATTGGGAAATATACATGAAACAAATCAGATGACCTGCAATCATGATTTCTATCTCTCCCACTGTTGGATCTTCAGAATTGGTAAGGAACAAGTTTACATCTCCCACCATACAGTCTTCTTCTGTGGCTTTCTGGCTAGACCAGTTTTCAGCATCAAGTATTATAAATGTGCATTCTGGGAAATGTAAAAAAAAGCAGAAGAATCAGAAAAAGATTATTATAAATCTCTGGAAGAATCAAAGTAAATAGATATGATTACTAAAAGCAATATTACCTAGCTTTGGCTGCAATTCTACTCTCTTACCAGCATGTCACTTCACATTCTGCAGCCATAGAAAACTGAGTTAAAGATTTCTCACTTTACATAAATACTAACTGAATACTCATGCTCCGCTATGAATTATAATAATATAGGAAATACTAATGCTCTGAGGGTCATTTTGAAAAATCCTTTCCTAGAAGCCAAGAGGAACATATGTGGCAAATTTCAGGTTTGTATCCTTCTAAGGGCAATTTATAGTATTTTTCTGAAATACTGCAATCAAGTGACATCAGATAAAAAATAAATATCTGGTCTTTATAATAAAATTTAAGATGACATTGCAGCTTAATATGACCAATGTTAAAAAGCCAAAGAAAACAGTTGGTCTATACAACTTTTCAAAAGAAAGACTGACAAGATTCCAATGGCAACTCATTCCAGGATTGTGCAATATTACATAAAACATTTCCAGCCTGCAGATTCCAATTTTACTGACCACAAAAGTTTGAAATAGATGTTTGTTTCACGTGGTAGAGATTTCTTTCTAAATACATAACACAATATATACTGTGTTATAAAAATCTATCCTGAATGCCATCAGATTGCACATTTGGGTTTTTGACAGGAGTACCACCTCATTTAAGAATTGTAGATCTCCATAAAAATATTTGGTTTTCCAAACTTTAACTCCATGGTCTTATTCTCTTAAATTTACCCAGAAGTGCTTTCAAATCCTGAAACAAATTCTAGGGCCATCCTGGAATAAGTAGGTATGTAGAAATATGCAATGTAAGTAAATATGTATGTAAACAGATTCTCATGATGACTGCATGGAACTTCAGGATTACTTCCTTGAAGGATTTCAGGGAAATGTTAAAACATGGAAGGTAGAAGCCTCTTCACAGGTTAATATTGTCCTTGGACTGACAATGCTGTGGCAAAACAGAATTTTCCTAGCATCTCATTTTGAGACTACTCTTCCAGGAAGAACTGGAATCAATATTAATATCATGTCTCCTAACGGTAATCCAAGCAGATGATGTAGACTATCAAAAAAGCTGAAAAGACTAGAACCAACAATTAATTTGTATTCATTCAGAAACCTTTCATTGAATTTAATAGTATGCCCCATAATATACATAAACATTTAAATCAGATTTTTTAGTATATTACAATATCCCTTTTATTTCATCATGATTGAATAGAGTTACAATAAAAAGCATTTCCAGAATTGAAAATTATGAAGTTGCAAATTTTGAACTGCAACCTGTAGTCTAAAAATGATACTCTTGCTCCCTTCCTTCCTAACTTTGGTGATATGAAAGGCAATTTTTGTGTCAATATTTATTGTTTTGATGTTTTATCTTGTTGCTTGTAAGCTGCCTAGGCCAGATGGGCAGAATATACATTTCATAGATAAATAAAGTTTGTGGAATAAACCACCCAACATATGTGTACAGTAGAATACCCATTTCCAGGTCTTCCCAAATATTCGGATAACTCACTGTCTGCATCTTCCCGCCAGCTACATTGCATCTCATATTCCTGTTCAAGGCTTAGTGGTTCAGATGCAGTCAGACGCTGTAGTTCTTCAGACTTCATCCACTCGTGGTATCTAATCAGAAAATCAAGGGAAAATAAGTACGCTTCTTTAAAATATTATCTCCTATAAGCTGGCATGGAGTTAAGTACACCTCTTGATGAACTCATTAGTGATACAACGGAACTCATACAGGCATTTTAATAGTCCCCATCCAGATTAAGAGCTGCCACCTCAATTTCTGCACACTAGCCCTTTCCTCCTGTTAGAGGCTGAATTTACAGGTAGTCCTCAATTTGCAACAGTTCATTTAGTGACCGTTCAAAGTTACAACAGCATTGAAAAAGCGATTGATGATGGTTTTTCACAATTACAACCATGGTAGCGTCCCCATGGTCATGTGATCAAAATTCAGATGCCTCATGTGATCAACATTCACTCATATTTATGATGGTTGCAGTGTTTCAAGGTCATGTGATCACCCTCTTTTGCAAACTTCTGCTAAGCAAAGCCAATAGGGAAGCCAGATTCACTTACAATAACTGCAAGGTTTTTACTTAACAACCTTGACATGAAAGGTCATAAAACAAGGCAAAATTTACTTAACAACTGTCTCAACAACATAAATTTGGGGCTAAATTGTGTTTGTAAGTCGAGGACTACTTAACCCTTAGAAAGTGGGTTTCTAGTTATCATAAGAGGAGGGAAACTGAATATATAACATTGTACCTTTTCTTTTTTTTTCTTTTTACAAACAAATCCCTCCCCACACATTTGTTAAACATTTATCACGGAAACTGGCATTTTGTTGAATTTCACAGCATGACCTTGTGGAAAAAAACAGGGCTAATGGCTGAATCGGGCATGGGTTTCCTATTGATGCTCTAGAATTCACAAGTAATACAGTTTAGGACAAAGACTAAGCAAGTATGCAGAGCTCATTTCATAAGAACTAGGTTAAGTCCTTTTGATTCTCAGTTGCCATTCACTTTTACAAGAAAAGGGAGGGAATTTCATGTGGTGAAAATCCTGCACACAAGGGAAAATATGGGATCTTCCTCTGATAGTTGGAAGCCTGGTTCCCATTCAGAAATGATTTTCAGATCTTTATTCTGTTGCAATGGCGTATAATAAATATGTAGGCGTCTATGTTAGAATTCTCATTCCTACTACTTGCAATTCTGATCTCCAACTTTTAAGATCAACAAGGAAACTTAAATGTATGTTAATTTTGGAATAAGCACCTCTGAATGTAGAAGTTTACTTGGCCCATACAGCAATCTATATTTGAAGGGGATAAGATGATTCAGAGCCTGTATGCATGCTGCATCTATCTGAAACTCTTTAATTTATACATATTTTTCTTTGATTGCATGTCAATCACAGAAAATATGCAGATTTTTTTAAAAAAAGAATTGCCTACAGATGCAACACTCCAAATAACATGTTTGGTTTTGAATTTGAATAAATATGTAAATAAGTCAGCTGCATATGGTTTATAGCTGCACCAGTCATTCTTCAAACAAAAAATACTCATGATTTTAAACAACAATACATTGACATAATGTTTTCTCTATGTGCCCAATTATTTCTCTGCATGTATTTCAAATCTGGACATTTTAGGAATTTGTTGTAGCACTTGAATGGAAAACATAAACTTGTAAAATGAATATATTTTCAAACAAGAGTTCTCAAATCAACATCTCCTCACTCCCAAACTAAGTTATCTATTGCATACCTGGGTACATGAGCAGACATGTATGGTACTAGGGTTACCCTCTTCCCCTGCAGTACTGTGTTTTGGTTAATTTTCATAGTCTATCCTGAAACAACAATAAGTGAGAAATAAATTTGAGTAGAAATAGTATTAGAATTAACTCAAGACATTTACTGAACATTTTATTTCTATTACTGTATGCTTAAATATATGAAACACAAAGGTATGTGTACCTAGGTATGAGTCATGAGACAAAAGTATGTTATTAATAACCAATCTAATGGGTTATATAGTTCTGTATTCTCTATGGCTCCTACAAAAGGCAATTTCTATTTTGATTTTTTCCTACTACTTTTAACTTTTAAAAATCCAGTTATCTTAAAGTTAAAACTAATATCTGGATACAGCACTGTCCACAGCATTCTTTGGGAAAAGTTTTAACTTACATACAATACAATACACATAAAAGAATGAATGTATCACTGGATATAGATCATGGATATAGAATTTTCTGACCCAAAAATCTTTGTAGTGCCACATATTCTTTTTAAATATTTTTTTCCTATTTAGGGATCACCCCCCATCCTTTAGCTCAGAAAGCTAAAAGGCAAACTGATAAAGACTAAAATTATTTCCTTCTTCCCCACCACATATGCACTAGTGTTGGATAAACAGGTCAGGCTGTTTTTAAAGCCTCAGCAGATTTGTCCTCTGATAAGCCAAGATCATAATCCTTTTTTGAATCCTATATGGGATGTCAAGATAGAGACAGAATGAAGTTTGTTTTTTTTAAAGCTGTCACACTTTTTCCTTGCGCAACAAATATCTACATCTTTACCGACAGCATGTTGACTAAATGAGAGGGATAATAGTATAGATTACTGGTATTTTCTAGGGTGGAAAATGCCAATGCTTATGTAGCACTGATGAGTCACGAGTTAAATCAAGAATGGGAAGGGTTTGAAGGTAATGTGGAAAATAACTGAAAGTCTGGGGGCTCATTAAAACCAATTATGAAGGGTTTTAGATGTAGAAAAAATAATAGGTAAAAAGAGAAAAGAAACAGTTCAACCTAATTCTAAGCTTAGGTTTGTATAGCACTTTGTAGCTGCTGGTTAAATAAGTTCCTTCAGTTTCTAATTTTGAATGTTGAAGAAGTAATATAAGAAGAGCATTGAAGTTTTTGAGTCATGTTTTGGACAATATTTCTATGGTCAGCCAAGTAAACAAATCAATGGATCATCGAACAAATTAAACCAGACTTCTCACTTGAGGCACAAATTGCCACCAAATCATTTTTGACTCCTAGTGACCACATAATTTTCTCCACGATGATCCCTCACTGGTTCTTTAAAGTTTCCCAATGGGTTCCTCGTTGCCACTGTAATGCTGGTCCACTCTCCTCTTTTTTCCACCTTTTCCAACATCAGAGCTTTTTTCCAAAGTTCTGGGTCTTTACTTGTGTCTGAAGGAGGGTAACTTGAACCTTGTCATTTGCACCTAAGAGAATTAGTTGCCCAATGATCCCTTGTCCCAAAGGTGCTTTTTTCAAGAGACAACTGGACTTTCTGTTTTTTCTTTGAAGACTTTCCACTTTTCATCCAAGATGCTACTTCAGCTCTGACTGGATGGTCAGAGGGAAGCTGAAGAAGCTACTTGGATGAGAAGTGAAACTTCTTTAAAGAAAAACCAGAAAGTCCAGTTGCCTCTTGAAAAAAATCACCTTTGAGACAACCACGACCTAGGTGACTGAGAATCTCAACAATCCATTTATTTATTTATTTATTTTCTTGACTGTCCACAGTATTCTAAGGAGTATCCTCCACCAAAATTCAAAGGCGTCAATACTCTTCCTAACCAGCTTTTCCAAAGTCCAACTTTTGCTTTCATGTAGTGTCATATACAGGGGGTGGACAAAAAAATGGAAACACCTTGCAGCTCTTCCGTGGAATTCAGATTTGTGAAGTTCCCTTCGAACTGTTTTTGTGGAAACTGGGTTCTGCACATGTCTATTGAGCTCTGCAGTGATTTTAGGAGCTGTGGTCTTGCGATCTGCTCTAACAATTTGCTTTAGAGTCTGACGGTCTCTCTCAGACAACTTCGACTTTCGACCAGACCTGTGCTTGGCTGAGGATGTTTCCCTTCTCTTTCAAAAGCAGTCATTACTTTTGAGACATTACCTCTTGAAACGCCAAAAATTCGGACACTTTCTGTTATACTAGCGCCTGCCATTCGAGCACCAACAATTTGGCCTCTTTGAAAGTCTGAGAGGTCTGCCATTTCTAGAAGGTTATAACCAATTTCCTTAAATTTGTTTTAAAAAAAGGTAATTAAAAAAAAATCAAATAACAGAATTTAAAAAAACATTAAAATATGTCAAGTTTTGATTGATTTGAACCTGTTCAAACATGATGCCAAAAAGTCAGGTGTTTCCATTTTTTTGTCCACCCCCTGTATATGTAGTGCACATATATTTAGTGCCACATAACCGAGTAAGCTCCAGTTATTTGTCCAAGCTTCTACCAACATAGCAGTTTGAAAGCATGCAAAAATGCAAGTAGAAAAATAGGGACCACCTTGGTGGGAAGATAACAGTGTTCTGTGCACATTTGGGGTTTAGTCATGTTGGCCACATGACCAGAGATGTCTTTGGACAGTGCTGGCTTTTCGGCTTTGAAATGGAGATGACCACTGCCCCCTAGATTCAGGGACAACTAGCACATATGTGCGAGGGGAATCTTTACCTTTTTAGTGTCATAGGGGAATGCCATGGCTTGCACTATTCTGATTGTGTTAAGGGGTCAGCGACCTGCAGCTCTGGCGCCACATGTGGCTCTTTCATCCGTCTGCTACAGCTTCGTCGCTCAAAATATGTATCACAACCGCCAATGTGTGATACACACCAGCACATCATTTATTGAGCTTTTCAACCCCCAGTAGGCCAACCATGGATAAATCCAAGAACAGAAAAGCTTCCCAAGAAAACAGAATGTTTAATCCAATTACATACAGTATTTATTTATTTATTGGATTTGTATGCCGCCCCTCTCCGCAGACTCGAGGCAGCTAACAACAGCAATAAAACAGTATACTGTATAACAAAATCCAATACTAAAAAGTTAAAAATCCATTATATAAAAACCAATCATACATATAGACATACCATGCATAAAATTGTAAAGGCCTAGGGGGAAGTGTATCTCAGTTCCCCCATGCCGGGCGGCAGAGGTGGGTTTTAAGCAGCTTTCGAAAGGCAAGGAGGGTGGGGGCAATTCTAATCTCTGGGGGGAGTTGCTTAGTTCTTGTGGCTGCTGAGGAAATAGTCAGACACGGGAGGCTTTTGTGGTTCCTGGTGTTTTCTGTGGGAAACGGGTCCAAATGGCTCTTTTAGTGTTTAAGGTTGCTGACCTTTGGTATAGAGGTATCACAGCTCAAATCATCCATCTCATCCTCATGCAGAGAACCTGTCTGTCTTTGATGTTTCAATCAGAATAATCAGAAGGGAACTTGTAGGTCCTAGTTCAGGGGTAGGCAAAATTGGCTCTTTTACCACTTGTGGACTTCGACTTGTGAACTTCAACTCCCAGAATTCCGGGGCCATTCATACTTAGCTCAGGAATTCTGGGAGTTGAAGTCCACATGTCATAGAAGAGCCAACTTTGTCTACTCCTCTACTTAGTCCTAGTCCAACTCCCTGGTCAAGCAGGAAACCAATAGTATACCATTTCAGACAAATTCGCTGAAGAGTCACGTTGACTTGATGGCACATAATCAATCAATCAATCAATCAATCAATCTGAGTCATGAACTGGCCAACTGTATGTTAGACTTGGGTGCCGACGACCGTACCTGTTTAGTTATACAGAAAGAAATCGCCCTACTGAGTTCCGACGACCGTCCCCTTCCTCAGCATACTTCGAGCTAGGCTTTTAATATCTACGCTCCCGAAGGAAGGAGAACCAACGGTCGACAGAACTCACGAAAAGATACAAACCCCCACCCGCTCCGCCGCCCGCGCCAGCACCAACCGCCGCCACGCTTAAAAGGCAGCAGGCGACAAGCGCGCCACCCCCTAACCCTCCCCGCAATCTCATAATTCCTCGATGTCCGCGCTTGCGCAGTCATTAAGGCCCTCCTACCTTAACCGAACGCTATGGTAGCCGTGGAGCCTCAATCCGCCTCGCGAATCATCTCCTCGGTTGACGTCGGAAGCGGCTCGGACAGCTGTGCAGTCGCGGGTGTTGCTTCCCGTAGTGGATTTGAAGCGGGCCTTTCTTTTGGGGCCGGGATGGCGCATGCGCCGTCCGTGGCTTCGCTTCCCCGGGGAGCCAAGCATGAAGGGAGCCGGTTTGGAATTGCGGGTTGAAGCCTCTCTGCCTTGGCATTTCTCTGGCTTGTGGTTGCTACCGGTAAAGGATTTTCCTTTTTTTTCTTTTTAAGAGATAAGAAAGGGCGTTTTGGGGGACGGCGAGAAGCGGCACGGCGAAGGGAGGCAGAATGGGAAGAGGAAGCCGCGGCTGGGGGAGCTTTTTAAGGGACGTGGCATGCCCGAAGCAGCTCCAGCAGAGTTTCCCTTTGGCTTTCTAACAGCAGGGACTACAACCCTCAAAATGCTTTTCCAAATAGCATGATGCCTAAAGTACCCCGGAACCAGTTTTGGGCGTTTCCCTGGCATTGCTTAAACCGAAGGGGGTGACTTCTTATTAGGATAGTTGTGAGCATCGTTTTAGGGGTGGACACGCGTGTGCACGCGACGAGTCTGCGTTTAAACAGTTGAAAAAGGTCCACCTCGGGTGTACTTGATCCGCCGAAGGATGTAATCTAGAAAAAAAAAAGGGGTGCAAATACTGTATAAGAAGCAAAGAGTGAGCGAAGGTGAAGGAGATACCCCAATACAGTACAGTACAGTATATGTATTCTCTCTCTCTCTCTCCCCCTCTATCTATAAGCTTTAAAAGCCTTTAATCATACACCTTTGACATTTAAAACCTGATATCAATGATTAACTCGGAAATGGGAGCTGTCATAAAATGTATAAGAATTCAACCCAAACTGTTAATGGTTGTTCAGATGTTGTTTTCCTATCTCTGGACCTGCATGCAGTGAACCTGAGTTACTTCATCTCCTCGTGGTCTCCATTCCCTTGACTAGCAACTTGTTCTTCTGCAACTAAGGGACTTTCTGCCCTATTGCCTTTTCCCAAATCTAATATCTGAACTGCATTCCTAAAGTTAGATTATTATTTTTTAGATAAACATAGTGATTATATAATTATGGATTTACTGAGCACAGGGTGAAGTGGGAAAAAATATTTGACTCCAATGATAGTTAGTTCTGGATTTCAAAGTGCATTCATTACTGATTTATGAATTGGCTCTATATCAGTTTATAGAAAGATTGCTTAATTTTATTCCATATGATCCAAGTGGGTAATGTGTGTAAAACAGGGGCTGATGGTCTATGTCAGTGATGGTGAACCTTTTTTTGCTTGGGTGCCAAAAGGACACACTTGCGCGCAATAGCATGTGCGTGTGTCCCATACCCATAATGCAATGCCTTCCCCCGCCCACGTATGTGCACACAATCTCATTCTGGAAGGCGGGGGGATGCCATTTTCACCCTCCCTGGGCTTCAGGAAAGCCTCTGGAACCTGTAGATGGAGAAAAATGGACTCAATGGGCCTACCAGAAGTTCGGAAACACCAAAAATCAGCTGACCAGTGTGTACACGTGTGCTGGAACTGACACAGGACAACACCTCGCATGCCCTCAGATATGGCTCTGCGTGCTACCTGTGGCACGCGTGGGGTAGGTTACATTTGTACCCTGTAGGTAATCCTTGCCTTACAACACTTCATTTAGTGACTGTCCAAAGTTGCAGGGCACTGAAAAAAGTGACTTATGACTGTTCTTCACATTTATGATAGTTCAGCATTCTCATGGTCACATGATCAAAATTCAGCTTCTTGGCAACTGACTCATATTTATGATAAGTCACAGTGCCCAAGAGTCATGTGATCAGCTTTTGCAATCGTCTAACAAGCAAAGTCAATGGGGAAGCCAGTTTCATTTAACAATTGTTAAGGATTGCAAAGGACTGTTAAGAACTACTGCAAAGGATTATTTAACAACTATAGCAAAAAAGGTCATAGAATGAGGCAAAATTAAGAACTGTCTCACTTAACAGATATGTTGGGTTCAGCTGTGGTTGTAAGTGTACTACTGTGTACTTTTTATTTATTGTGTATGTGTGTTGTTCAAGCAGTTTTTAAATTGTTTTTTAATTGTTAATTTTAAAAGACTATAGTTGTTAATTGAAATGATGTAGTTTCACATGGGAGTCAGGTGACCTGTGCCACCGTACGTTTTGAAAGCTGACTTTTCAGTGCTCTAGAAAGCCTGTATGGAATGGATGATGTCAGTAGAGAAGAGGTAAATGAGTATTTCGTATTTTAAAAATAAAACGTATTGTAGATGTAAGACAACTAGTTTATTACTGCTTTGATTTTACTGGCAAAGTTCAGAGATGTTGATAAAAAAGGATTATTTCAGGGAACACTCTTCATTTAATATTTTTGTTGATAAAAGAAAAATACCTTCAATTTGAGGAGGATTTTTGAAAAAAATGAAGGACACAAAAAGAACAGAGTTTTGGTGTTGATCATAGCACACTTGTATTTAAATTGGAGTCAGTGTATATATGTGTTGGGTATAAATATGAAGAGTAAGAGTCTGCTTTTTGAAAAATACTTCTAGCAGTCATAGGCCATTCCCATTTCCACCAAGATTTCTAGGTTAAAAACCAAGTTTTTAGCCTAATAATTGTATGGGTTTAATTTAGTACTTGTATGGGGGAAATAGATTAGATTGCAAAGTTGAAGAAATATCTTGGAAGAATCTGATGGCAAAACACTTTCTATTATTCTAGCAAAACAATATGGACTTGGCCAAATGAAAAATAAAAGTGTCCTGAAGCTAGCCTATATCACACAAAATCCATTCTTCCATATCAAATTGCATCATAATAAACCAGTAGCTTATATCAACGGTTTTATATAGAATCATAAGTGATAGAAGGAAACTCAGAGATCTAGTCCAGCCTCTGTACCATAGCAGGATTGTGTTTGCCTAGTTTTCTGATCGAACAATTGATGCAATGGAATAGAATAGAATTATTTATTGGCCAAGTGTGATTGGACACACAAGGAATTTGTCTTTGATGTCTGTACTCTCAGTGTATATAAGAATTGTCATAGAGTTAAAATTGGCAATCAGGAAACAATCAATATTAATATAAATCGTAAAGATAAGTTATAGTCATACAGTCATAAGTGGGAGGAGATGGGTGATAGGAATGATGAGATACAAGCAACAAGTTATAGTCATACAGTCATAAGAGGGAGGAGATGGGTGATAGGAATGATGAGAAAAACTAATAGTAATAGTAGTGCAGACTTAGTAAATAGTTTGACCGTGTTGAGGGGATTATTTGTTTAGCAGCGTGATGGCTCTCCGGGAAAAAAACTTCTTATGTCTAGTTGTCTTGGTGTGCAGTGCTCTATAGCGATGTTTTGAGGGTAGCAGTTGAAACAATTTATGTCCAGGATGCGAGTGGTCCATAAATATTTTCACCGCCCTCTTTTTGACTCAAGCAGTATACAGGTCCTCAATGGAAGGCAGGTTGGCAATACAGTAATTGTTTTTTTCTGCAGTTCTGATTATCTACTAAGAATCTACTAGCAAGCAATCTACTTGCTCTCAAGAGCAAGTCTTTTCCCAGAGCAGTTATAAATTCTGCCCACTCTTCCTATTAGCTTTAAAAGGTAGCATTTTAAACATGTATGAGGGATTTGCTTGCTGCTGAGTAATGCATAAAAAAGTGGTTAGGAGGAGAGCTCAAAGAAGGCTTTATTTCCTAATAGCCTAAGTCTTCATTCACTCTTCCTGATTTATTTCCTGACTGACTGACAAAAGCTCCCTATCAAGCTGCTATACCCAGGGCCACCATCAGGAATTTTGGGGGCCCATACAGCCTAAGTGTCTGCCCCCCCCCCGCCATTTTAAAACTATTTTAAGTCGCCAAGCCACTCCATCCCCTGGGGATCATTTCCCGCTTCACGCCAAGCGAGGCGGTCCCATAGGCCAGTGTTTCCCAACCTTAGCAACTTGAAGATATCTGGACTTCAACTCCCAGAATTCCCCAGCCAGCAAATGCTGGCTGGGGAATTCTGGGACTTGAAGTCCAGATATCTTCAAGTTGTCAAGGTTGGGAAGCACTGCCATAGGCTATTTCAGGAACTGGGTTAAGCCGATTGTGTGGACTCGTCCAGGAAAAAGAAAGAAGCGGGAGCGACGAGGGAAAGAAAGATCCTCCTGGCATCGGTCAGGCGGAGCGAGGCTTATTTACGGCTCCTTGGCACTTCTCCCTTCTTGGAAGAGGCCTTGTTGACAAAACCATGTGCTTTCTAGTGAGGGGAGAGGGATCCCACACCCGGCAGCCACAGGCGAGGAGCTGGAAAGGACGAGGGGAGAGAAAAAGCAGGGTACCAGCAATCAGGCGGGTGTCTTGAGGGGGCACTCCCATCTGGAAGGAAGGGAAGAAAGGCGAGGGCGAGCTATGAAGGAAGGAGGGAGGGAGGGAGGAAGGGAGGAAGGAATGGTAAAAGGGGCGATCAAGAGAGGAATGGGTGAATGAATGGACGGAGGGTGGGAAGGAAGGAAGGAAGGAAAGAGGGAAGGGACAGGAACGGAGGAAGGGTGCAAAGGAAGCAAGGAAAGGTGTGAAAGGGGAGAGTAAGAGAGGAAGGAGTGAAAGAAGGGAGGGAGGGAGGAAAGAAGGGAGGAAGGAGAAGGAAAGCAAGAAATGGAGGGAGGGAAGGAAGGAAAGAAAGAAAGAAAGAAAGAAAGAAAGGGGGAAGGGACAGGAACAGAGGAAGGAAGCAAGGAAACTTATGAAAGGGGAGAGTAAGAGAGGAAGGACTGAAGGAAGGGAGGGAGGGAAGAAGGTAGGAAGGAGAAAGAAAAGAAGAAATAGAGGAAGGGAAGGTAAAAGAGAGAAAGAAAAAGAGCAAGCAAGAAAGAAAGAGAATGAAAGAGAAATAAAAATAGAGAGGGGGAATGAAAGAAATGGAAGAAGGGAAGGAAGGAGAGAAAGAAAAAGAAAGAAAGCAAGAGAAAGAAAAAAGAATGAAAGAGCAAGAGAGAAAGAGAGAAAGAGAAAGAAAGAGAGAAAGAAAGAAAGGCAACTCCAAAGAAAGGCTCACTGAGCATGAAAAGAGGGACTCCCCCTCGCGCCTTGCCCTTCCCACCCGGCCACCCGCGCGCGCTTACCTGCTCCCAGCGCCAGCAGCAGGAATTCAAGCGAGTAAGCCCAAAAGAAGCCATTGGCTCCGGGCGGCGGGCGGTGTTCAAGGCCCCCCCGAACCCCCGGCCCAGCACTTCTGTAGGCCGAAAGGCGCGGCTCTCTTGCCCTTGCAATCCTCGGGGGGACAAGAGGTCGGCGGAGAAGCCGGCCAGGCTCAGCCCTCTCCCGGCTTCCTCAATTCCGTTTCCCCAGCAGCGCGGTTTGGCTTCCGGAGGGCCGAGCCAATCCCGCGGTCATTCCTCCTTCCGCGGCTGCCATCGGGGCTCCCTGCCTGTCTGCCGGCCTCCCTGCCTTCTTTCCTCGCGGCGGGGTGGGAAGAAGGTGCAGGCCGCGGTCAGAGAAGCTCCGCAGAGGCAGAGTTTGTCGCAATCGGGGTTGGAGAGTTTTTGGTGGGCGCCGCCCCCCCCCCATTTTAAAATTTGGCCGGGCCCCTGATGCCACTCCCAGTAATACCGGTCTATCGGCAGCCCTGGATATACCTTGGAGTTGTCCTCAACCCTAAGAAACAATGAAAGAACAGCATTGTAATCTCTTTCACACACATCTTCCGGTAATTTATTACCTGGCACAAGAAATATTATTAAGTTGAGAACATCTGTGTGTTTAGAGATGGTCAGGGGATCAATTTTATTGTACTTGTGTATTGAGGTCTACACAGGATCTGAACTTGAACACAGACTCCTAATGCCATTCTGTCTCTAAACCTACCTTTTCTAGTTCATGATAGAGGCAGATAGAAAGGGTATTGGAAAGGCAATAAATTTTTCCCCAAGAACTAAAGTGACATGTAAGCCTATTGAATAAAGGTAGAAATTAATCCCTGTTTATTAAAGCTTAAAAAATTTATAGCAGTACTTTAGCATTAACATCATTGCAAAGATAGGAAATGGGATAAAAGCAGAATTAGATGACCTAGTGTTGCCATTGGCCAACTTTCCTCTGATATATCAATTCTGCTCTTCATGAGAAATACAATATAACTATCCTTGTAGTAATTACTATAGTGGTGATTATTGCAATCTCACTATCATTGATAAACTTGTTTTAATAATGATGAAAGATCAGTAATTAGAATGCGTATGGTAATGGGATTCTAGTACCGTTAACAACCTTAAACAATCTTTGTTATAAGTTGGAAAATATTGATAATGGATTTCAGACTTGGAACGATTAAATATTTCTTAGGCTTACTCTTCAAAATGAAAATATTGGCAAAAGAGGTTTTCATTATAAAATAGGTAAAACTGATAAATAATACATTTTATAAGAAAATCTCATTGTATTCCATATAAGCTGTGCCTATTTGGCAAGATGCTCTATTAACAAAAAAGATGGATTAATTTTCAGTATGATTTCTGAAAAGCTTTGGAAGTTTTTAAACTTTGAGCATTCGAGCAAAAAAAAAAAGATTTCTGAAAAGGGAAACAGTACTTTGCATTAAGGTCTTTGGGCATTTATTTTATTAAATCTTTTATTTCTTTGGTCAGAAATACTGAGAATTAATCTGTTGAGTCTTGCAACAGTCCAATTAAGGAGATGTCTATGGATATTTTAAAGTCACATTTCTGCTTTTTTGGTTAACAGAAAGAGGGGCTATAAATCCAGTAAATATATTTTCTTCTGCTTGGTTGATTGACTTTATTGGTAACTGATGTACTGTATTGTCTTTATTTACTTTACTTTAATTTTCTATTATTAAGTAATTTCATATATTAGTAGGATTTCATAATTAGCTTTCCCTTGACA
Organism: Erythrolamprus reginae; assembly: GCF_031021105.1. Classification (NCBI taxonomy): domain Eukaryota; kingdom Metazoa; phylum Chordata; class Lepidosauria; order Squamata; family Dipsadidae; genus Erythrolamprus; species Erythrolamprus reginae. The sequence continues at coordinate 152,969,748 of NC_091951.1, read as the reverse complement.
TAATGTAAATGTTGCCACCCTGCTGTTCTGTTCGGGTCGTATGCGACCCGAAGCCAAGTTTGAGTCCCTGTAAAAAATTTTCCCTGCATATCTGAAACTTGAAATTTCATGACTTTTCATCATTTCAGGGGTTCTCTCTATGAGAAATTTTTTTGGGGGGTGGGGGGCTTAGTTTTTGCTGGGCAAAAAAAGTTACAAATCTTCTGTTCCCGGGTCACCCTGACCCGGACCGAAAACTCTTCATTTGCAGTGCTTATGTTTGGTCTTTTTGAAAGCTTTTTTCACTTGGAAAGTAGTCTGAACATTTCTGCACACAATGATATGAAAATTGAAATGAAGAAAGTAAATCTTATTGGTTTATTTTGCGGATATAATGCACGCCCCCCCCCGTTTTTGTGAATTTTTTTCAATTTATGGATAGTTTTGCTTGCAAAATGCATTCTATTTTACTAAAGTTGGTGTGGGATTGGTAGCTTGAACATTTCTGAATATAAGAAAAATATAAAGGAACTGAAAAAAATGATTCTTATTGGTTTTTTAATATCAGAAATAAGGCCTCCCCCCCCCCCCCTCGGCTGCTTGCAACCATTTTCACTTTTTATTTTTTTATGCTCCAAATCCGAAATATTCTTTAAAATCTTAGGCATTCATTTACTCAATTTAATAATGCTGATCATCAAAAAATATTTTTGGGGTGGTGGCTAATTGTTTTCTGGGCAAAAAAAAATCATAACTTCGAGTCTGTTTCTGTTCGTATATGACCGGACCAAAAATAATTTTTTTAGGTACTTGAATTTGATCTTTTTGAAAACTTTTTCAACTGGAAAACTAGTTTGAACATTTATGAACATAATGATATGAAAATTGAACTGGAAAAACTGAGACTTATATTTTTATTTTGATCAAAAAGCCCCTCCCCCCATCCTTTTTTAATTTCGTGTCAATTTCTATTTTTTAAGGCTACAAATCCCTAAGGAATTTCCCCCCAAAAGGTTTGATATACTAAATTGAACATTTCTGAATATAAGAAAAATATAAATGAACTGAAAAAAATGGTTCTTATTGGTTTATTTTTGCCACAAAAGGGCCACCCCCCACCCCCCGGCCTTGCTATGTGCCATTATTGTCACTGTTTATACATATTTGTCTAGAAATATTTGGAATATCCTTTTGAAAATCAACCACATTGTAGCCAGAGAACTAATTTTATGAAACAAACCCATTTTACTAAAAAAAAGTATGTAAGTTTGAAATTAACAGCATAATTTTTATATAAATTGACATAATTGAACACGGGGGGAGGCATACATTTATGTGCAAAATAAACCAATATGCATCAATTTTTTCAGTTCAATTTTCATATCATTATGTTCAGAAATGTTCAAGCTACCAATCCCACACCAACTTTAGTAAAATAGAATGTATTTTGCTAGCAAAACTATCCATAAAGTGAAGACTATTTAAAAAAAACGGGGGGGGGGGCGTGCATTTCATCAACAAAATAAACCAATATGCATCAATTTTTCCAGTTCAATTTTCATATCATTATGTTCAGAAATGTTCAAGCTACCAATCCCATACCAACTTTAGTAAAATAGAATGTATTTTGCAGGCATAATTATCAATAAACCTAAAGAAAATTCACAAAAACGGGGGGGGGGGAGGCATATTTATGTGCAAAATAAACCAATAAGGATTAATTTCTTCAGTTCAATTTTCATATCATTGTGTGAAGAAATGTTCAGACTACTTTCCAAGTGAAAAAAGTATTCAAATTGACCAAACATAAGCACTGCAAATGAAGAGTTTTCGGTCCGGGTCAGGGTGACCCGGGAACAGAAGATTTGTTACTTTTCTTAAACAGAACAGCAGGGTTAAGATGCAGACTCAATTAGGAACTAACAATTAAGGGGAAGAGTGCCTTTTATTTACTGCAATCCAATTTCAAGCAGAGAAATTTTAAAGAGTTGTTTAATAAAGCAATGCCCATGGAAACCAGTGATTTTTAAAAATTGGTTAAAACCATGATGCTTAAGTCTCCGATACTGTCTTTATCTCAGTATTTGGGGTTCAATTCTTAATAATTATAAGTAACTTTGTTAAAAAGTTAACTGTTTTGTGTTTTTCAGGTTAATTGGAACAAGAACGACTGACAACATATCTGTCTCAAGTCCTTAAATTCTTTTCAATATGGCTGGAAGCATCACTGATACAGGGGAGCTCTACTCTCCTTATGTGAGTGCTTGGCATTTGTACAATCACTTAATGTGTGTGTTAGCATGAAAAATTGTAATTTTGGGGCAATTGTATTCTTGTGCTTGTTTTGTTATTTTCTCCAAATTATGGAACATATTATAGCCTGTTTCTAAATTGGGTTTTGATACTGAATATTCTTTTGATCATTTCACAACTGCTTTGTAATTGACCTCGAAAAGAATTTAAAAATACCAGTAAATGATTATATCTATAATTAATGTAGATACAAATTTAAAGAAAGTATTAATTTATAGTGCATTTTTAAAATAAAATTTCAATGCCAAAGGGTAAAGAAACAAATTTATAAATAAGTAGCAATTCCCTGTAGAATTCAGGCAACAAGTTTCTAAAAGAAGTTTAAGAATGCTTCCTGCTGATTAGCTTTTATTGCATAATACCAAAATGCAGTGAAAATCCTTAACTATTAAAATATTATAAATATTATTAGAATATTTTGTTTCATGTTGTTTTTCCATTGATGTATTTTTGTTTAATGTTGATAGTGTTCTTAACTTTATTAAGAATATAATCTTGGTAGGAATTATTTTGTGTCTTTATAGGTAAATTAGATATATTCAGACCCCTAATTAACACAATATTTGTGTCAGGGTTCCAAGTAACATCCTCAACGAAAAAAAAAGACTCCGAGTTCCTCAAACTTTCATTTTATTAGAGATGTCACATTGGCACATCTGGAAAAATCTGAATCTGAAAGCTTCCAGGTTTTTCCCACCCAAAAGAAAGCCAAAGTCCCTTCCCCTGCATCCAGTGATGGGTTGCTCCTGATTTGGCCTGGTTCTGGGAACCAGTAGCAGCGGTGGCAGGAGGCTCTGCCCACCCACCAGGGATGCTCCGCCCACCCACCGGGTTGCTCTGCCTACCACCTGGTATGCAGAAGCAGTGCATGCAGGAGTGCGCATGCAAACCAATAGCAACAGATTTTAGAACCCACTACTGCCTGCTCCCGCATATCTGTTACATGGTCCAATCAAAAGGTGGTTTCCAGGGCTGACAATTTGATAAAATATTATATATTCAACAAGAGATAAATTGAGATCATCTTCATGACTTATTATTTCCAAATTGGAACTACTAGTAGCAACACTAAGCTTTTTAATTGTTTTTAATTCAAAAATATGTTGTTCAGAAATAAGGTATTTAGGTCCACAGGCGCTCTTACATTATGCTGTAGTAGAAGTGGGTTCCAAATCCAAATCCAGAAAAGAAAAGTGGAAAAAGGCAAAACCAGAACAAAACCAAACCAAAAAATGTGAATAAAAGACAAAGTAACAAAGTTACACATAGTTTGCCCCCCTGGTTAAATACTGATAAATATATTTCAACTGTAATAGTTTTCTCCTCTTGCAAAACTGGTCCTCAATTTATGAATTTCTAAATCTCTACTAAATTACTAGATTAAAAAATATTACAAATATGAACATCTGTTGTCACTCAGCCAATTTAACCTGTCAACTACCCACTGTAAAAAAGCAGTTAACAGCTAATCCCAACAACAAGCTAAACTTCAAAGCCCTCTGTTAACAATCTGCTATTGTATTTAACTCACATAAGTGCACTAATGGCTTCTAATCTATCATAAACCCACTGCAAACATTATCCCTGATCCATCCAGGATTATATCCTTGATTCTTGGCAATAAAACTTTTCCTTGAATTACGTGGGAATTTACCAAATAGTTGCATCTCACTCCCCAAAGTCATAAATCTTAGCTGAGATTATCTCTGCACCAGTTGTTGTTCAATAATTTTTTTCTCATGCCTCCCCACATGTGCATGCGCCCCTGTCCTGCCCCCTGTGTATGCGCAGCAGAGACTTGACCAGCTGGCCGGTGAGAGGCATGTGCACATACGTGTCGGAGCTAAATTAGGCTGATGGCTCGCATGCCCAGAAAGAAGGCGTTTGTGCCACCTGTAGCACACGTGCCATAGGTTCGCCATCATGGACCTAGTCCATAGCAGAGTAGGTTTTTGAAATTAAACCAGAGCATTATAATGTTAAAATACAAATTGCATTACATATTGTGATCCAGTTAAAAAATGCATTTGCTGATCAGATGCTGATGCGAACACAAGGATCTTTTTCTCCCAGAAAGAACATGATGTCTATATATTATCATAGTTTTTGAAGGCCAAGAATTTTGGATATAATATTAATTTGGACCAGTGGGAAAAAATCTGGAGCAAAAATTGCAAATTAGCCAAAGCAGCCTCATACGAGGAAAACCTTTACAAAATGTACTACAGATGGCATCTACCACCAGCAAGATTGGCCAAGATGTATCAAAACATGAATTTAAATGTTGGAAATGTCACCATATAAATGGAACATATTACCACATGTGGTGAACCTTCCCAATAATTAAAAAATTCTGGAAAAAAATACACAACTGGCTTGAGGCAATAACAGAATGGAAAATGAACATCAAACCAGAAGCATTTTTATTAGGAATATTTGATCAAAAAATTGAAAGGAAAAATTGAAAGGTATATCATATTGCATATTCTAATAGCTGCAAGAATATCTCTGGTGCAATATTGGAAACAAGGCGACATGCCAACTGATAATGTGATTATTAGGAAAATCTTAGAATGCGCAAAATTAGACAAATTAAAAAGAGGATTCACAATACTTTGAAGTTTGGAATTCATTTTATAATTGGCTGGAAAGAAAAAAATAGAAAGAAAGAGGAATGTATAAATGTATATATTGATCCATAGTGAGAATATAGGATTTTATGAATATGATCATAAAGGATATTTATATATACTAATAGATAAAAGTACATATATGTAAGGATATGTAAGGATTTATGATAGTATATGTAAGGATATATATAAATAAGGAGCTGTGATGTTCCTTCAATACACCAGGGTGATTCGACACAAAAATATGTAACCCTTCCCTGGTGCAGAGCTGAAAGGATTGGATACTGTAGCCTAGAGGATAATTCTCTGCCTTACAAGGCAAAGGTTGCAGGTTCAAGTCCCAGTGGGTATGGCTAGCTGATGAGGCCAAAATAAGACCGAAATAGATCTATCCTAGTCTCCCTTAATTTTCAAAATCAGCAAAAAAGACATGTGACATATATATATATATATATAAAATAATAGATAAATGGATAAAAACTGTCAAGAAAATGCAGTTTAATTTAATGACATATAAATGACAATCTAATGTTATGACAATCTACCGTAGAATTTTTAAAGAGGTTGTTATCTATATTTACAAATACTGTATGTATATTTACAAATAGAGTGTTCCCTTGATTTTCGCGAGGGATGCGTTCCGAGACCACCCGCGAAAGTCGAATTTCCGCGAAGTAGAGATGCGGAAGTAAATACACTATTTTTGGCTATGAACAGTGTCACAAGCCTTCCCTTAACACTTTAAACCCCTAAATTGCAATTTCCCATTCCCTTAGCAACCATTTAGATTATTACTCACCATGTTTACTTATTAAAGTTTATTTTAAAAAAAAAAATATTAAAAGCGGATGAAAGTTTGGTGATGACATATGATGTCATCAGGCACGAAAAACCGGGGTATAGGGGGGGAAAACCGCAAAGTATTTTTTAATTAATATTTTTGAAAAACCGTGGTATAGGCTTTTCGCGAAGTTCGAACTAGCGAAAATCGAGGGAACACTGTATGCATAACAACCTCCTTAAAAATTCTATGGTGGATTTTCATAACATTAGATTTTTATTTATATGTCATTAAACTGTATTTCCTTTACAGTTTTTATCCATTTATCTATTAACAAACACACAAACACACACACACACACACACACACACATATATATCCTTTACATTTGTAAATGTTTTGTTTTGAATTGTTTATATGTTTGTCTTTATTTTAATGTTTTTAATGTTTACATTTAATAAACATTATTTTTTAAAAATATAGTCTCTGAAGGCTACAGTGTAAAGTTGTGCCAGAAATATTATGCTATATTGTGCTCTTGGTTCATTTTATTCATTATATATTATAATACAAAAAAAAAAAATTGACAGTGAAGTTCTATAGAGTTCTATAGAGAGAGCTGGTTTATGTATAGAATTTCTAATAAAGCAGTTGGAGGCAACAGTGATACTTTATTTTCCCTTCTTTCCCCCCTTTTGTGTTTACTAGAATTCTGATAGTATGGTAAATTTTACAGGATTGGGCTTTTGTCTGCCATTATCTTGTACTTTTAGGAGGTGTTTACTTATGCTACATGAATTCTTTGCTCAGACTTGGCTTTCTGCTAGATTAGTTCTTTTCATGCCAAGTACACTGTGCTTTTGGATGCTTTGTGTGCAATGATTTCCAAAACCAGCACTATCAGGGTAGGTAGCTCATTTGAGAATTTATTGATCTATTTCAGACCTAAGTTGGAATGCTTCCTTATAGGAGTATAACAAAATGGAGCAAGTGAGCATTGTTTGCCATCCTGTCCAGTGTCTCCCAGCACATGAACTGTACTTCATGCTCTGTTTGGGAAATGCTGGTAATGAAACAAATTTAAGGTTTTCACATATATAAAAAGAGGGAGGAAAGTGAAGTTGCTAAACTTGGGAAAAAGGAACCAAAGATGGTTGATAAACCAAGTGGGATTTAAGCAGTTTTGGCTGCTAAAGAAGTGTAGGTTCTAGAATAGATGGAACACAAGATTACCAAAGATGTCAGCAGACCAGGCTTCAAGAAATAAATCTGCCTTGCACAGAATTATGGAAGGAAAAGATAGTGATAAGTAATATCAATGAAATGTAATATATTGTTAGATGAATTTTATAGGAAGCCCTTGGTTAATTTTAAGGATTTTTTTAATGTCTTGCAGGAAACATGATGAGAATTAATGGAAGTAGGAAGTTCTGGATAGGTAGGAACAGATGGTAGCAAGCCAGATTTAGATTGCTTTGGCCATGGTGACCTTATTTAGTTCCACCCACTGCTCTACAGGCCCCATTAAGCACATCAGATGTATTTGGCAAAAGTCATTGACTGAAACATTTTTTTGCAAGCTTATACTATGCCAAATGAACCACCTCTATGAGTTGAGGGGGGAAAACCTTCACATCATAAAGCAATATTATTTCTGAAACAGTTAATATGAACTGTTTGATTTTAAATGTTTAGTTTTTAAGATAATTTTTAAATTAACTATTCTATTAATTGGCTTAGAAATTGGCTTACTACTACTACCACTACTACTACTAATAATAATGATAATAATAACTAACAAAGGTTATTTTCATTAGGCTATTAGACTTCTGAAATCACATAGTCATACTACCTGAGTTTGGATTGCACGTATGGAGATTTGTTTGTTTGTTTGTTTGTTTATTTATTTATTAGATTTTTATGCACAACAGTAATAAAAACAATATAGCAGTGGAACAAATCTAATATTAAAAACATATAAAACCCTATCATTATTTAAAAAACCAAACAGCACATTCATACCAAACATAAAACAAAGTATAAAAAAAAGCCTGGGGGAAAGGTGTCTCAACTCCCCCATGCCTGCCAGTATAAGTGAGTCTTCAGTCGTTTACGAAAGACAGGAAGGGTGGGGACAGTTCTAATCTCCGGGGGGAGTTGGTTCCAGAGGGCCGGAGCCGCCACAGAGAAGGCTCTTCCCCTGGGGCCCGCCAAACAACATTGTTTAGTCGACGGGACACGGAGAAGGCCAACTCTGTGGGACCTTATCGGTCGCTGGGATTTGTGCGGTAGCAGGTGGTTCCGGAGGTACTCTGGTCCAATGCCATGTAGGGCTTTAAAGGTCATGACCAACACTTTGAATTGTGACCGGAAACTGATCGGCAGCCAATGCAAGCCATTGCAATGCAAGCCAGATTGGTATTGTATACCCAATTTGTCCAAAGATAGAACTAATTTAAATAGTTTCTGTTCAATATTTCTATTCTTTCATTGCAGGTTGGCTTGATTTACATGTTCAACCTCATAGTTGGCACAGGAGCTCTAACTATGCCAAAGGCCTTTGCTGCTGCTGGTTGGCTTGTCAGTCTTATTCTAATAATGTTCTTAGGATTTATGAGGTAAGAGTTTGCTGCATGTTATTTCTGTTAATTTGGCTGAAACAAGGGATATGTAGAGATAGATGTTCCTGGGATTAGCTGCAGCTCATTGAACCCCAACTTTCTTTGTTGTATATTTTCAGTATGGTCACCAGCAAGTAAGGTCAGATATGCTGCTTTAACTTACATAGCTCTGTAAATCAAATTCAGCAGCATTTTTGGACCCAATGGAATCACATATTTAAAGCTAAGGTTTAAAAAGTAGAGCTGGTTAAAGACCTGAGCAACAGCACACACGACCCACAGAATGGAATTAGGGATCACAATGGAAGAAATAAGAAATTGTGTCTTTTGATAACAAAAGACCTACTGTGTGATCTATTTTTGCTGCCAGTAGATTGAATTCTTGTTTTAATTGATTTTTGGCAAATTGAAATAGCACAGTAATACCACTTAGATTTATATGCTGCTTTACAGTGCTTTACAGCCATCTCTAAGATGTTTTGAGTCCAACAATTTGGATCCTCATTTTACCCACCTTGGAAGGATGAAAGGCTGAGTCAACCTTGAGCCTGGTGAAGTTTGATCTGCCAAATTGCAGGGAGCTGGTAGTTAGCAGAAGTAACCTACAATACTGCATTCTAACCACTGTGCCATTATGGCTCAAACATACCCTGCTTTCCGGCCTGGATGACCACCATCAGGTTGTAGATCAGCACCTAGTTGACCTGGGCTGGGCTGAGGCAGCATGGGCCTGTCTTTTGCTGTTTCCAGGGTGACTCCGCAGGCCAGATCTAACCACATTGCAGGCCGGATCTGGCCCTTGGGCCTTGGGTTTGACACCCCTGCTGCAGATCATGGTTGTAAAACCTTTTTCCTGAGCCTTATTTGCCAGGAAAGTAAACGAAGTGCCGGCCGAGCCCACGCACTCCTGCTGGCCATCTCCTAGAAAGTTTGTGGAAAGTGGTGGTGGGCAGAGCTGGCCAGGGCGTAGCTGCCAGTGCAGCAGCGTATGGTGAGGAAGGCCGGGCGGGGAGGCGTTGCCAATTGTCTCATTGTCCCATGGGGCGGATGAGCTGGAAGAAGCGTGGTTGAGTGGGGCCCGGACAGGCTATTGCGCCTTCTCTTGTCCTGCTCTCCATCCTGGAGGGCCATGCATCCCCCTTGCAAATCCTCCTTAAAACCGCCCACCTCATCTCTGCAAGGACAAAGCCCTGCAGGGTGATCTAAAGAGGGAAGGGGGATGCTGTAGAAAAGGATGCCTTCCACCTGTGCCTCCCATGCCAGCTCTGCGGGGCTTGAGGCTCTGAAGCAGCCCACTGGCTTCCAACCCGGCACCACGATCTGAGTTCCCACAGTGGTGCCAGTGGTCAGCTAGGCTGATCCACACAGAGAGCAGACGGAAGCCCGGTTGAGAAGCCAGCGGGCTGCTTTGGAGCCACAAGTGTCAAGGAGGTGGCACGGGTGGCCCTTTCTGCAGCACCCCACTCCCCTCTTTGGGTCACCCTGCAAATGGGGGTGGGCGGGTTTTTGCCTTTGCAGAAACGGGGCTGGTGCATGTGCAGCAGCTCCATTCAGCATCTGCATTTGCAGGGACACTCGCCCACCCACTGGCTGGGCCAGACTGGACGCTGACCTCAGAAGGCAAGCAGGCATGAGGGACAGCTGGGAAGTCCACCAAGCATGGCAGGGCCACGGGGAATGGAGTAGGAAAGGCAGGTTAGGACAGTGGAGGATTGCAGGGACAGCTAGGTAGATCTGCGACTTCGCAGAGCTTCAGGCAGGCAAGCTTGCAGAGCAGAGACTGGGGCATTGGCGAAGCAAGGCGTAGGGGGAAGCAAGGTGTTGGCGAAGCAAGTACCTGTGTGGCAAAGAGAAACAACTTACATAGCCTGAGGGTGAGGTGGGTGGGCTAGAAGCACTGCGTGGTGGAAAAAGCAGCGAACAGGTGATTGGGTGTACATGGGCGGTGGGGGCGCAGGAACAGGAATGGTTTGGGGGCGTGGCCAGCCAGCTGTAGCTATCAATATGGCAAACCACCTGCCACCCTGTGGCCCCTCTTAGCACCCCCTGCCCCCCTTGTCTCTTAGCACCCCCCAAACCCCTCCCCTCCCCAGGGGCGGTACCACCTACTTTGGGAACCACTGATATACATAAATAATGAATTTCCCTTATTTTTCAATTTTTTATTCCTTGTGGGGCCTCATTATTCCTTTTGGGGCCTCGGGACCTGGTCTAGATGATATAGTTCTTCCCCCTACAGAATAAAAAAAATAGCTTTAACCTCTCCCAGGAATGTTTGCCTTAAGTATAGATAATTAATGCTAATGGATCAGTTTTATACCTCCGAATAAGCTTTAAAAATGCATGGAATATGCAAGAATTTGTACTATGCAAAAAAAAAAAGAGATGTAAATAAAAAAAATGACCTATGGTAGTTTCCCTCTTAAATGCTTTCTAAATACTATGGGCATTAATGGTCAGTTTAAATTTGTAGATTTCTTAGATAAGTGCAGCTAATTATTTACAATTTATACCTACATTTAATTGTTCTATTGTGAACATTCCATTGTAAAAGTATTTCCTTAAACAGATTTTCTTGTATCTTTAGTTAAGACTGTTGTTTGCAAATTAATCTTATAAATTGCTACTGAAGGCATTGAAAAAGTACTGGTTTCTTTGGATGGAAAGCATAAATCTTTATAGATTGCTTTTGAGCTTTGTAAAAAAAATTATTTTAAAACCTTAAGACTTATCAATAGTTCCCTACCTTGTGCTTTGATTTCTCTTCCTGTTCATTTGTTTGTATTGATAGGTTCTGTTCCAATTTATAATTATTTGTTCTATTTGTATTGTATTGTCCTTGAAATTTTTCTTACTGCTGTCAAGTTGGAAATGTTTCCTCAGTATTACCCTGTCACTTTCATTTTTCTATGAGCACTTCTGAATCTGTGATATCCCTGAGGTATGTTTGATGTAGTAAGAAGCCCTTGGGGGGAATCATTATCTGGGCCCCAGGGAATAGTTACTTTATATTAATCTCAGCAGAAATGATTTCTTACTCAATTTTTGTAAATTAGTTCAACTTGTAAGCAGCAAAATATTATTATTGAGCTTAGCATTATTCTATCCTTTGCTCATTATAACTACTTTAGTGGGTGAAAGCTCAATAAATCAAATTGTAATGTTGATTTCTTATTAAAGGATCGCTTACTCCCAGTTATTGTCTTAGTTGATCTTAAAAAGTATTTTCAATCCTTTATACATAGCATTGTATGTGAACCACTGACTTATTTACACATAGTGTGGTAAGTTAGGACTTTTTAAGCATGGTTTGTAAAATAAATATAACCTGAAAATGTTGGAATAAAATCTATTACAAATACATAACATTGCATTTTCCAAATGTGTCTTTTCCATCCATCTACAATATTTTAATCAGATTAATTTTATTAAGCTTTGCCATTTGACTCCTATCATTGAAGCTGCCTGGGGGGGGAAGCAAAATGTCAAGGGAAGCTAAGAATTAGGAGACAAACTTACTTGAGTTCTCCAAAGCTTCACTGTTACCAAAAATATAAAAATTAATGTTCCACACCTGCTTTATACAAAGTATATTTGGAAAAAAGTTGTCGGCCCCCATTATATCTAACTTCACTTTCAATATTCAACTTTGCCTGAAAACTCCTCAGAATAGAGCTTTAAAATGAATGCTGTTAATATAAATGGGCTATTATGAATGATTTTTTAAAAAAATAACTGATATTTTCTAATTCTCTTATAGCTACATGACAACAACTTTCGTAATGGAGGCCATGGCTGCAGCTAATGCTCAGCTTCACTTAAAGAGAATGGAAAAGCACAAGGTTTGTGTGGCATGCCTTAATCTGATATTTATTTTTATTTAATTGGATTTGTATGCCTCCCCTCTCCAAGGACTTGGGGCAGCTCACAGCATATATAAAAACAGAACAATAATGTAAATCCAATTAATACTACAATTTAAAAACAATTAAAAGAAATACTTATCGACCAAACATTCAGCAATCATACTTAAAGCATTCAGTGGTCAGGGAGAAGATATATCTCCAATCATGCTGTTACCTGGTAGGAAGCTTTTAATATTGTCCTTGTGCCTGCCCTTAAAATACATCAATAAATTCCCCACCATTCTGCAATATATATATATTTGAAAACAGCATTCTTTTCTCTCACTAGATTGGGTATTCAGTATTTATTTATTTATTTATTGGATTTGTATGCCGCCCCTCTCCAGAGACTCCGGGCGGCTAACAGCGACAATAAAACAGTGTACAATAGTAATTTGGTATTGATGATTAAAAATCAATTAATATAAAAACCAAACATACATACATACATACCATGCATAGAATTGTAAAGGCCTAGGGGGAAAGAGGATCTCAATTCCCCCATGCCTGGCGGCAGAGGTGGGTTTTAAGTTGTTTACGAAAGGCAAGGAGGGTGGGGGCAGTTCTAATCTCTGGGGGGAGTTGGTTCCAGAGGGCGGAGAGGGGCGGCATACAAATCTAATTAAATGAATGAATGAATGAATGAATGAATGAATGAATGAATGAATGATAGAGGAACTGGAATTCTAAGCATCTTAAAGACCCATAGCTAAAGAGGGTTTTTTTTTAGCTTGTAAATGCATTTTTAATTTAGTGCTTATTTTTCTTTTACTTATCAGAATTCTACAATAATCGTTCATTTTTGAGATATACATTAATGTCTTACTCTTCTAGGAAGATGATAATGACGAAGATGATTCTTCATCTGACGTTTCTGATAGTGAAGTTCTGCCAGATGTTTATGAACGATCAGAAACACGGCCAATTCTATCTGTGCGTAAGTATCTAGCTGATTCTACTTTCAACTTGATAATATGTGAGAATCAGTCTTTTTCTACAGTACATTGCTAATGCCAAAGGCAAGCGAAAAAAAGATCCTTATCCTTTATTTAACCTTTCTGTAAATTATATAAGTGTGTTATAAAATCAAACATTAGTAATACTTTGCAAAGCAATTTTAATTGGAAAAAAATAGTTTATTCAAGGAGAAAGCTTGTTCTTCTTTTGCAGATCACCAAAATGCATATTTTTAAAAAATATTTTTCTTATTCCAGGCCACATTGCTTGCAACAGTGGTGTCCTTGTAATACACATATTTTATCCTGCTTTGCAATGTTGGATACATACCGTATCTTTTGGAGTATAAGACGCACCTTTCCTCCCCCTTAAAAGAATGTGGAAATGTTGGTGCGTCTTATATACTGAATGCAGCCATTTTTGCTGTCCTGAAGCACACACACACCGCCTGCAGAGAGCTCCTTGGTGGTGGGGGAAGGCAAAAATGCCCCCATTTTTGTGAAAATACATTTTGTAAAAATGGGGGCATTTTTGCCATCCCCCATCCCCCATGAGCTCCCTGCAGGCTTCCCAGACCACCCGCCCACCCAATTTTGGGATTTTTTTTTGCAACAATGGGGCTGTTTTTGCCTTCTAATTACTCTATCTAGCGTGACTGGAGGAGGAATTCTGGGAGTTGAAGTCCACTAGTCTTAAAGCTGTCAAGTTTAAAGAACCTTGGGCTAGGGATTAGGGTTGCAAGGGTCTTCAGACTTGGCAAGTTTAAGACTTGTGGATTTTAACTTCCATTCCTGAGCTAGCATGACTGGAGGAGAAATTTTGGGAGTTGAAGTCCACAAGTCTTAAAGTTGTCAAGTTTGAAGTTTGTAAAAAGTGTACATGTTTGTAAAAAGTATTCTGCTACACTGGTATTTTATTAAATAATATATTACTACACCACTTGGTTCAGAATACTTTTTTCCTTGTTTCCTACCTCTAAAATTTAGGTGCATCTTATACTCCAGTGTGTTATACTCTGAAAAATACGGTAGTTGTATAACTCTCAGAACAAACAACATCCCCATCCTCAATGGTTTCAGTAACATATGCCATATTTCACTGCTTGTCCATCACTAAATAATGAATTAAAGTGGTATTATAGCATTAATCCACAACTTTGTGGATTAACATCGCTCCGGGTCCTCGGAGAGGAGCGGCATATACATCCAATTAATAATTAATAAATTGTGAGGCCAGGTTCCTGGATAATCTGATTACCAAGACCTTCAAAAGGTTGGAACAGAAGATCACATCAAGATTGGCAATCTCTCTTCCCTTGAGTGGCTAGCTTGGCTCTCCCTGGTTTTTCGTTTTCCTTTTATTGATATTACTTCTACACAAGTGACCCAGATAAACATATTCTAATAATGATACATACATTAGAAAGTAACTGCTCTTTTGCATCAGTATCAATCATTGGTCAGTTCACTATTTAAAATCAGGATATGAACTTCCTACTCCATTTATTATCGAGCTTAGGTACAGTATTGTATATTAGGTAGCTTCCCAACTTTATCATATTCTACTTCTTTAAATTTGATTGGCTTATTAACAGCTCATTTTATGTAGTTGCAGTGAATAACAATAATCAGAAATATTCACATTCTGATTTTAATTAGAATAAAATCATTTTGCAGATAGTTCAGAAGCCAGTTTCTTTGGTCTGTGTGTATAACTTTTCTTCTTGACTTCAATCACTGTTCCAGCTTGGACTGAAGATTTTACAGCCACTTAAACTGCTTTTTTTACTGTTGCTGCAGTACTTATCTTCAGACAAAATTATAAAATCATTTATTTCTTTAACTTTTGTTTTCTCTTTATTATTCTTCATCAATCTTTAGTAACTTTGATGGGAAGCCATTAGTCTTAAAATCTGTTTGAATTTACTCTTACACTTGCAACATCTATAGGATTATTTTTAATCACCTAGAACAAATGGTGATTTGTGTTAATACTAAGAACATTGTTAGTATATGTCTTTGATAACTCTCCTTAACAATTAGTTCTAGTTTATTTTGTTTGGGGGCACAGGAGTGTTGCTTGATTTTCTTTTTTTCTCTTGCCTTTTTTATATGTCATCATCAGACTACACGTAAACAGGGACTTGCCAAAAGCTGGATCTATTCCTTGTATAGTACAAAGTCTCTGCAAGCAAATGGGAGCTATGAATTCAAATCTTTTCAGGCTCTCATATCAAGCAACTCATTGTTGAATTGTTTTTTATCAATATTATAATCTTCCATATTCTCCAGATTAGGAGTGAAATGCTCCTGATTTGCTCATGCCTATTGGTCAATGGAGAGCCTCATGCCTATTGGTCAATGCTCATGCCTATTGGTCATGCCTATTTTGCTCATCCCTATTGGTCAATGCCTATTGCTCATGCCTATTGGTCAATGGAGAGCCAATCGCAAAGGGAGCGCGAGGCTCCACCCACTTGCCCAGACACCACCATTTGGATTCTTTTATCCTCTGCGCATACACAAAGCGTTCTGTGCATGTGGAAAGGGTAAAAGAACCCAAATGGTGGCGTCTGGGCAAGTGGGCGGAGCCTCACACTCCCTTCACGACCGGTTCTTCAACGACTGACAGGCACGAACGAACCAGGAGCATTTCACCCTTGCTCCAGATTACGATCTTCCAAAATCCCAGTAGCAGCTCCTCTCCCAACTAACATATTTGCTTGAGTCATTTATGGAATAATTTTCAGCCTTTTACAAAAGGAGTTAAAGGCGGAATCTGCACCATGTTGCTTTCTTCCCTTCTCAGAGGTTACAGAGTTTAACTGTTTTCTAGGGTTTACTTCTAGTTTCCTCTCACCCTCGTGTCCTGGATTAATATCATATCAAAAGGGAAGGAAAAAATGTTGCTAAATAAATTTTACTGAGTAACTTCTGCTTTTCAATTGTTTGTGTAGAAACATTTATCTTTTTCACATTTCATTCCAAAGATTCTGCTTGCTTTGATAAATTCAAGATACGGTTTGTACTGTGCATTATAGCAGCAGGACTGGTTTCTTTGTGTAAGATAAACAGTTTCAATTGCTTATATTCTAGCAATAGTGAGGGGGGGGGATATGCATTGGTTTCTCATAAGACAACTATGGACTGATCTTGTGAATACAGTGATCCCTCGATTATCGCGAGGGTTCCGTTCCAAGACCCCTCGCGATAATCGATTTTTTGCGATGTAGGGTTGCGGAAGTAAAAACACCATCTGCGCATGCGCGCCCCTTTTTTCATGGCCGCGCATGCGCAGATGGCGGAGTTTGCGTGGGCGGCGGGGAAGACCCAGGGAAGGTTCCTTTGGCCGCCCAGCAGCTGATCTGCTCGGCAGCGCAGCAGCAGCGAGCAGACGAAGATTGGGGTTTCCCCGCCGCCCACGCAAAGGGGAAACCCCGATTCGGCTCCTCGCTGCGCTGCCGAGCAGATCAGCTGCTGGGCGGCCGAAGGAACCTTCCCTGGGTCTTCCTCGCTGATGCCCCCGCTCGCCCGCCCGCCGCCCGCCGGCCGCTCGCCATCCACCAGCAAGAGGGGGAGAGATAGAGAAAGAGAGAGAAGGAAAGAAAGAGATGAGAGAGGGAGGAAGAGAGTGTGAGAGAGGAAGAAGCAAGGTAGAGAAAGAGAGAGAGAAAGAAAGATGAGAAAGGAAGGAAGAGAGTGACATCATCGGGTGGGAAAAATCGCAATATAGCGTTTCACGAAGAACGAGATCGCGAAAATCGAGGGATCACTGTATTATAAGAACTATGTAGAAATAGTGGATTGTTTCTACAGCGTAGTCCTCCTGATGGCTTTATGTCATCCTGAAATTATTTACTATGCTTCACATCTGTGGCATGTTGTTTGTCAAATTTTTCAAACAGATTGTTGTATCGTGTGGATTAATTAAGAAGGATTTACGTTTTGAACTAGAACATCAGAACTCCGCCTGAGCTACAAAACGTTCTACCCCAGCCATGTTTTTCACATTAACTTCAGAAATAAAAAGCCCTAAAATTTGTATAACACTGGGGTGAAGGGAGTCTTTAAAATGGTGAACATAGTTTCCCCCCCTGTTACTTACTTTTTGGGGTCATCAACCCAATCTTTCGGTCATTCATTCGTCAGCCTATTTAAGCAGCTGTTCCCCTTCAGAGAGGGAAGAAGGGGAGACCTTTCTTTCTTAATTCTGGCCCATAATTAATCAAACACATGTACAACCAAAAGAGCCATTTAAAGGATGAACAACAAGAGAAGATTGAGTAATTTAACTATAAAGCATTTTAAAACGAGTTTAAAAATAAGCATCTATTGTAACATTTCTTTCTTTTTATTACATGTACACATATGCATATTGTTATTTCACTGGCAAGTTACATATAGCCCTTGACATAGGACCACAATTGAGATCAGAATTTCCATTGCTAAGCAAGGCAGTTGTTAAGAGAATCATGTTGTCATTAAGCAAATCCAGCTTTTCACATTGACTTTGCTTGTTGGAAGCTGGTTGGAAGAATCACAGAAGGTGATCATGTGACCCCAGGACACTTCAAACTTTGCAAATGCATGCTGGTTGCCAGAGGCTGAATTTTGATCAGGGGGTTGTGGGGAGGAGGCTTTGATGGTTATAAGTGTAAGGATCAGCAGTAAGTCATTTTTTTCAATGTGATTGTAACTTGTAACAGTTGCTAAACAAATGGTTGTAAATTGAGGACTACCTGTGAAAGAAATGGTTTATAACAGGGGTGTCAATGGCCTGAGAGCCAGATTCGCCCCCTGGGGTATTTAGATCTGGCCCATGGAGCTGCCCTGGAAACAGCAAAGGACCGGCCAGTTATGCCTCTGCCAGTGAAAACGGCCCTCCTGAGATCTGTTTCCGCTGACAGAGAGAGGGTTGCAGGAGATTGTCGCAGCTGAAAACAGAGCTTGGGAGCCTGTTTTCTCTGACAAAGCAATCTGGCCACCACAGGCTCCCTCGACACAAGTGATGTCATGCTGGTCACATTCATGGTGCTGCCTACACCCACCCCAGCCCTCTGAGGTCAAATAAAACCATGATGCAGCCCTCAGTGAAATTGAGTTTGACACCCCTGGTTTATAATATGAATAATTTGGACTTATTATGGGTATAAAACATTCCTTCTAATTTTCAGAGAGACGAGGAGCACCTAATATTTTTGAAATCACCGAAAGGGTAGAAATGGGTCAGATGGCCTCCATGTTCTTCAATAAAGGTAACTACTTTTAAGCTATTAAGACCCTGTTTTATATTTCGGGTACACGTTGTTGGATTTTTATTTAAACCTTGTCTTGTTCATTTCCCAAAACATTCTTACATGTTTTATTTGTGGAATGCTTTCAACTAATTTATTTATTTATTTATTTTGTCAAACAATTATAGGGTGATATTTTGTACAAATAAAACATTAGATAAGTAATGATAAAAGGTAACAAAAGAAGACAATAGGACAGGGACGGTAGGTCCAGTGGAAACGCCTGCACATTAATACAGGGAGTGGAGTACTGCTAAATTATTGTCATAAAGCTCTCAATTTCCCTCTATCCCCTCCTCCTCTCCTTTATCTTTCCCCCTCAATTTCCCCCTAAGTATAAGTTTTATTGCTGATGGCCTGGCTGAAAACATTACATAATTCATACCTATGGCTGCTATGGAAAATAGATCAAATGTATGTAAGTGATAGTTCCTGAAATCTGGGTTTCAATAACTCTGTGTATGGAATTGGGGGCCCTTGGCCTCTTCTTCATTAAGCTTTGAATTCATAGCAAAGATTGAGGTATTGTTCCGGTCAGTGTCATCCAAAGTGAGATAGTAAGGGTCAAGATATGTTGGCTAACTTTATCTTATTTATTTATTTATTTATTACTTGGATTTGTATGCCGCCCCTCTCCGAAGACTCGGGGCGGCTCACAACATGTAAAAAGACAAATCATAAGTAATCAACAATTTAACATTTTAAAGATTTAAAAACCCCCACAAACTAACAGACTCACACACAAGCATACCATATATAAATTCAACGTGCCCAGGGGGGGGGGATGTTTCAATTCCCCCATGCCTGACGGCAAAGGTGGGTTTTAAGAAGTTTACCCACCCTTCCAAAGGTGGCTCTTTCTGATTTTACACCAGGTCTAACTAGCTGGTAAGAAGTAATAGTTAATGAAAGGAAATTGTAGGCAATGAAGGAGAATGAGATAAGGAGGCTAAATGGAAACCTGTATTTTGTTTATTCTATTTGAATGCAGGAGTAGCTTTATTCCACCTTTCCACCTTTGAAGTAGGGTTATCTTTTCAGCATTAGAACAGTTTCTCACTGTATATTTTAGCATTGAATAAATGCTTGGCAGGGGGGGGAGAAGAAGATTTTGTTTTTATCATGGATGGGACCATTTTTATATATATAGTGTGGCAGGAGGGATGTTTACATTGGAGAAATACAGCTCTGGGATAATATAGTAGCATTAATTCTTTATTTCTGCTATGAATAATTTTACACAGTAGAGGGTGCTCAGATCACGTATGTGAATACAGGTTAAGCATAGTTAATTTTTTCAACGCTTTCTTTGGTTGACAGTTCAAACAAAATTTATTCTGCTTTTTTCCGCTTATTATAGGCAGGTTGTGATACTAGCTTTCTTTCTCAAGAGGGAAAAGTTTTAAAATACTAATAATGAACAGTTATAGCAAAATAAAAGTGCCCATTCAAAGATAGGGATGGCCCTAATTTGCGTCATATGATTTTTCTGTTCTTTTGATCTGCAGAAACATACCTGGGTGCATTAGAATGCTTTGGAAAGATCATAGAGATTTCCAAATCCAGGCATACATTATCAACCACTGAATTTAACTAGGAGAATAATAAATTCCCTTCCTGCCATTCCTTCTTATGTCTATAAAGGTTTTTACATTATGGATGTCAGTATTGGAAAAATATTTTAGTGTGCACCCACTGTAGTGTTTTGAATGGTCTCTAAATAATATTCAGTTAGAAAATACATCATGGTCTAGTGATATGAAGCAAAAATGTACATACTAAAACTGAAGATAATATCATGACATTTGTATATATTTATTAGCCCATGCAGCACTGCTTTCTATAGGAATGTGGAAATCTGATAGAGTGCCTCTAGTTCAAACTATCAAAAATCTTTTTACAAACAGAAATACGTGCAGGTAGTCCTCAACATATGAGAATAGTGGCGGCCAGAATTTCCATTACTAAGCAAAGTGTTTGTCAAATGAGTCATGCCTGCTTTTTTAAAACCTTTTTTGCCACTGTTGTTAACTGAATCATTGCAGTTGTTAAATGAATTGTTTAGTCACTAAGCAAATCCAGCTTCCCCTATTGACCTTACTTGTTGGAAGCCAGCTGGGAAAGTCACATATGGTGATTACATGACCCTGGTACACTGCAGCCATCGTCAATAGTTGCCAAGCATCTGAATTTTGACCATGTGACTGTAGGGATGTTGCAACAGTTGTAAGCGCAAGCACTGCCGCAGGTCACATTTTTCGGTGCTGTTGTAAGTTTGAATGGTTACTAACAAATAGTTGTAAAAAATCATTTAAGATAATGGGTTTTAGCCATAGTTTTAATTATTAGGTTTGTATTTATATTGTGTTATTGTTGTTGTGAGCCGCCCCGAGTCTTCAGAGAGGGGCGGTATACAAGTCTAATAAATCATCATCATCATCATCATCATCATCATCATCATCATCATCATTATTATAAATTGAGGAGTACCTATTGTCAGCCTCCATGCTGCTTGCTTGGGGGCAGTGGGGAGGTCTAGGTATTTGGGGAAGAGAGGGGGAAGAGTGCTGGAGATGTTTCTGTATGTGCCTGATTAGTGAGCAGGGGAGGACATTCTCATCACCTACTATGCTACAGAATGGACATGTTTACAGCCAGCTCAAGATCAACCGTTTCAGCATCCCAGATGCGATGGCTCCACCTGAAGATGCAGCCCACACGACATCTTGGGGGCATGGGGATTGGATGGTCAGCCCATCCAATCTTTGAGGGAGGGATTGGGGATTGCTTTCTATATGTAATTTTCGCACCCTTAGCCTCCGATCTTATTTCCAACTTGTTGCTATCAGTTCTTATCCAGTAAAAGCACCTTTCTCTCCAACCATGGAGTTTTCCTGGGTTTTGAACGGAGGCACGTCTGACATTAAGCCAAAATGCTGGGGGAAACATAGAAACATAGAAGACTGATGGCAGAAAAAGACCTCATGGTCCATCTAGTCTGCCCTTATACTATTTCCTGTATTTTATCTTACGATGGATATATGTTTATCCCAGGCATGTTTAAATTCAGTTACTGTGGATTTACCAACCACGTCTGCTGGAAGTTTGTTCCAAGGATCTACTACTCTTTCAGTGAAATAATATTTTCTCATGTTGCTTTTGATCTTTCCCCCAACTAACTTCAGATTGTGTCCCCTTGTTCTTGTGTTCACTTTCCTATTAAAAACACTTCCCTCCTGAACCTTAAAAATCAAATTTCTCAAATGCATGATTTTGCAATTGTCTTTCCTGCTGTTTCCTTACCAGGGATTTCGCTCAGTTTTCCTTGGAGGTTATTGGATGTCAGAAATTCCCAACTGCTATCCATCGTTTCCAGTTTGCTCTTTCCTTGCCTCACTTTGGCATTTGCCTGGCTTCCTGCAACTGAGGAAACTCTGCATAATTTTTCAGTAAATGAAATCAGAACTACATCAATTACTTGCTTTTAACAGCTAACATCTGACCTTGCTTTCTATGTGGTGTAGTTTTAGAACAGGCAAAGACCAATTTATGCAGTCACGCTGAATATATCTAATATAATGCCCAATTAAAACCTGGCAAGATTTGCTACCAGGATAAAAAGATATGGTGCAGGCAAGGAGTAAGATTTTCAGAATATCATGTTCTATTATAATTGCTGTTATACACAGACCAGTCGTAGGTTTGTTTAAAAAAGAAAGTCTTTGTGTTTGCTGCATATCCTGCACATTTCCTTTGGTAATCTTATAAGAATCAATGCTTGTCAAATTGTTATTTTACCAATTTAAGCTGAGACGTGTAAGACTTCAGGCTGTACTTTGTAAGGAATTGGTATGTAGACTTAAAGAGAAAGAAAGTCTTCT
Organism: Erythrolamprus reginae; assembly: GCF_031021105.1. Classification (NCBI taxonomy): domain Eukaryota; kingdom Metazoa; phylum Chordata; class Lepidosauria; order Squamata; family Dipsadidae; genus Erythrolamprus; species Erythrolamprus reginae. The sequence continues at coordinate 152,947,388 of NC_091951.1, read as the reverse complement.
GACGATTTCTATGAAAGGTGTCTAACTCTGAAGGATAGTTTGGCCTGCTCTAACAGGGATTCTAGAGTCATTTATTGTAGTAATGGATTCTAGGCATATATGTCATGTACGACTCCGGGAGAAATCCATTGATCTTCCTTTTTTGTGTCCAGTAATGAAAGTATCAATCAATGAAGGTCCATGACTGTTTATAAAATGGAACTAGCACAATGTTTACCTTAATTGGGAAAAAAACCCCAAATGGCAATCTCAAAATCACAACTTTACTGTAAAAATTAATATGAAACACTACTTCTGTTGAAGAATTAAGAAAGAGAAGCCAAAGTGTCTTTCAGGGGAACTACAAGATTGCCTAAAAAATAATGGTTGCAAACCCTGACCCTAGTGAACTGACCTATCCAATATTTGCAGAAAACCATAAAACTTCCTGGGAAACTATGATGCAAAAGAAACCAAGTTTGTATAGTTTCTCCAGTGATGCCAGTTTACCCTTATAGTTAGATCACGCTAGATCAATACTACGGCAAAGGATCTTAGATATAAAAGATAAAACAGAAATTGCTGCTTTCTTTCATAATCTTCTTAATTATATTGTAACTGTATACAACCAAGTTTTAATACCTGAAGCTGGCATATAATAATATCACAGTTCCCAAATTTGGGAGAACTTTATTTTTAGTTTGATTTCATGTTCTTCCCACAGCTGTCCTGAAAGGGAAATATAGGAAACCCCATATGAAATATCAACAGATTAACTGGTAATCAATTTCTTTTATTCCTATGGGACTCTAATAGCTTTCATCTGCACTATCTATAAAACAAGAAAGATGTGTAAAATCTATCTAAAAGTAGCAAATTTTTGCTATGTTATGAGTAAGCTTTCTTTTCAAATGGTTGACAGTAGTTCTTGTTGTTAGAAGATAGTTTTCATTTTATTGATAGTATTTTTATTAGTTAATGACCAAAATAAAGTTCTGTCTGGCAAATGAATACATAATATTAAAACAGAAATATGTTCTTAGAAAGATCATAAGCAGGAGTCAGGGCATAATTATTTTTGTAGCGCAACAATTGAGTAATGTGAGCATCCTTTTTCTAATTTCTATTTAAATATCTAGATTATAATTTACTGAACTAAAATTCCTATCAAAAGTATTATTAATTATATATTCAAGTCTGGAATCAAATGATCTAAGAAGTGAGCAATATATTTAGTTGGTTTGATTTTAACAATGAACAAATAGCAGCCCCTTCATAATCCTTCTATATTACATGTTGTCCTTGGCCTGTTAAATGGACTGTTTGAAAAAAATTATTTCTTTATTTTATTTATTTAATTATGCTGCCCAATCCCGAAGGACTCGGGACAGTCTAATTTTACTGTATCTCTCTGATTATATTACAACTGTTCCTATTCATTCATTCATTCATTCATTCATTCATTCATTCATTCATTCATTCATTCATTTATTATATTTGTATGCCGCCCCTCTCCAAAGACTCAGGGCGGCTCAGGATACAATATAAAATTGTGAATACAAAACAAATCTAATTAATTAAAAAACTACATAAGCTAAACCCCCAGTATATTAAAACCAATCAAACAATTCAATCGCAGCCATACATCACATTTATTGGCCAGGGGCCTGAGACCTAATTGCCCCAAGCCTGGTGAAATAAGTGAGACTTCAGACTCTTGCAAAAGGCGAGGAGGGTGGGGGCAGTGCAAATCTCTGGGGGTAGCTGATTCCAGAGGGCCTGGGCCCCCACAGAGAAGGCTCTTCCCCTAGGCCCTGCCAAACGACATTGCCTGGTTGACAGGACCTGGAGAATGTCAACTCTGTGGGACTTAACCGGCTGCTGGGATTCATACGGCAGAAGGCAGTCCCATAAGTAATCTGGCCCGATGCCATATAGGGCTTTGTAGGTCATTCCCAATACTTTGAATTGTTTCCGGAAACCAATCGGCAACCAATACAGTCCACAGAGTGTTGGAGAGACATGGGTTTATCTAGGGAGGCCCATGACCACTCGCGCGGCTGCATTTTGCACGATTTGAAGTTTCCAAACACTCTTCCTAATTCAGTTTTTTCCTGAGAATCCAAGTACAGTATTAGCTTTTAAAATAGCTGCTATCTTGTTCTTACATTTACTGAGATACATTCAAAATACCCTTCCATGAGATTACAACCTTGATGGTGGTAGAAAGGCTCAGTAACTTCAAATAACCTTGAAAGTGAGCATAAACCCATGAGTTCCTTAAAGGTCAGCTTTGCCAGGAAAATTCAAAGATGTGGGGGGGCGGGGCGGGGGGATGAAGCTAAGGGTTCCTTAGGCTCAGGAACTGGCAAAAACGGTGGCTGTGTGGGTATGAAGTAAACTAAACCAACTTTCGAAAGGAATTGTAAATCAAAAAATTATGTAGTGTATTATGACATATAAAAAGCGTAAAAAGTAAAATGGACAAAGCTGAAGGGTATTAAATATGACATTTTAGGAATAAGCAATACAGCTATATGAAAGAATGGAGATATATGAGTGGATGTAACTAAGTAAATTTTGTAATCCTATCTAATGGTCTTACTTATTATTCATTGAATATCAATATTATATCAACAGATATATTTTAAAATGGCAGGATTCATTGAATCAAATACAAACTTAGACTATTTTAGATATAAATATGATATCACTTAACTGAAAGGAAAAATGACTTAATGAGCTGGTGATAAAAATGAAAAATTGGGTTTAATATTAATTCTTAAAGAAAATTAAAATGAACCAGCAGGCCTGAACTTACTGTTGGTAGTGAAAAAGTAAAGGTAGTAAATTTATTTATGTATTTATGTATGTATGTATTTATGTATGTATGTATGTATGTATGTATGTATGTATGTATGTATGTATTCATTCATTCATTCATTCATTCATTCATTCATTCATTCATTCATTCATTCATTTATGCCGCCCTTCTCCTTAGACTCAGGGCGGCTTACAACATGTTAGCAATAAGCACTTTTTAACAGAGCTAGCCTATTGCCCCCCACAATCTGGGTCCTCATTTTACCTACCTCGGAAGGATGGAAGGCTGAGTCAACCTTGAGCCGGTGATGAGATTTGAACCACTGACCTTCAGATCTACAGTCAGCTTCAGTGGCCTGCAGTACAGCACTCTATCTGCTGCGCCACCCCGGCTCTTTATTGCTTTCTTTGATGCAGAAATAAAGATATATGGAAAACTGGAGAAATTAAAAGGAGATTAAGTCCAAAAAATAAGGCAATGTACACTTAGAAAAGATCATGAAGGATAAGAAACATTTCAATAAAACAAAATAATAATAACTAAAATGATAGTTTTCCTGTGGCAACATACATTTCAGTATAATAATAGAATAGAATAGAATAGAATTTTTATTGGCCAAGTGTGATTGGACACACAAGGAATTTGTCTTGGTGCATATGCTCTCAACGTACATAAAATAAAATATACATTTGTCAAGAATCATGTGATACAACACTTAATGATTGTCATAGGGGTCAAATAAGCAATGAAGAAGCAATATTAATAAAAATCTTAGGATATACGCAACAAGTTACAGTCATACAGTCAACATGGGAGGAAATGGGTGATAGGAATGATGAGAAAAACTAGTAGAATAGAAGTGCAGATTTAGAAAGTCTGACAGTTTTGAGGGAATTATTTGTTTAGTAGAGTGATGGCGTTCGGGAAAAAACTGTTCTTGTGTCTAGTTGTCTTGGTGTGCAGTACTCTGTAGCGACGTTTTGAGGGTAGGAGTTGAAACAATTTGTGTCCAGGATGCGAGGGGTCAGTAAATATTTTACCCGCCCTCTTTTTGACTCGTGCAGTATACAGGTCCTCAATGGAAGGCAGATTGGCAGCAATTGTTTTTTCTGCAATTCTGATTATCCTCTGAAGTCTGTGTCGGTCCTGTTGGGTTGCAGCACCAAACCAGACAGTTATAGAGGTGCAGATGACAGACTCAATGATTCCTCTGTAGAACTGAATCAGCAGCTCCTTGGGCAGTTTGAGCTTCCTGAGCTGGCGCAGAAAGAACATTCTTTGTTGTGCTTTTTTGATGATGCTTTTGATGTTAGGTGACCATTTTAGGTCTTGAGATATGATAGAACCTAGAAATTTGAAGGTCTCTACTGTTGATACTGTGTTGTCTAGTATTGTGAGAGGTGGAAGGGTGGAAGGGTTTCTCTTAAAGTCTACCACCATTTCTACAGTTTTGAGTGTGTTCAGTTCTAGATTGTTCTGGTCACACCACAAGGATAGTTGTTCAACTTCCCGTCTGTATGCGGATTCATCATTGTCTCGAATGAGTCCGATCACTGTTGTATCATCTGCAAACTTCAGTAGATTAACAGATGGATCGTATGAGATGCAGTCATTAGTGTATAGAGAGAAGAGAAGTGGTGAGAGTACACAGCCTTGGGGGGCACCTGTGCTAATTGTACATATATCTGATGTGATTTTTCCTAGCTTCATCTGCTGCTTCCTGTCTGTTAGGAAGCTTGTGATCCACTTACAAGTGTGTTCAGGTACCGCTAGCTGATTTAGTTTGGTTAAGAGAATGTCCGGTACAATGGTATTGAATGCTGAACTGAAGTCCACAAAGAGGACCCTGGCGTAGGTCATTGGAGATTCAAGATGTTGAAGGGATGTAGTGTAGAGCCATATTAACAGCATCATCTGTTGATCTATTTGCTCGGTATGAAAATTGCAGGGGGTCTAACAGTGGATCTGTGATGGCTCTCAAATGGAACATCACTAGCCTTTCAAAGGTTTTCATAACTACAGATGTTAGAGCAACTGGTCTGTAGTTATTCAGTTCCTTGATGGAGGGCTTCTTTGGCACTGGGATGATAGTCGAGCGTTTGAAGCAGGAAGGAACATAGCACAACTCTAGTGATTTGTTGAAGATTTGGGTGAAGATGGGGGCCAATTGGTCAGCACAGACTTTTAAGCAAGAAGGAGTTATCTTGTCTGGGCCTGGTGCTTTTCCAGGCTTCTGTCTGAGAAATAGATCTTTCACTTCCTTTTCTGTGATCACTAGGGGTTGTAAACACAATAGGATGGGTTCAGTTGTAGAAGATTTAGCTGTTGTTGGTGTGTCTGGGATGGAGGTTGTGCACATAAGAGGTTGAGGTTTCTTTTCAAACCTGCAGTAGAACACATTCAGGTCATCTGCCAATTGCTGATCTCCTTCAGCTTGGGAAGGTGGTTTGCTGTAACAGGTGATGTTTTTGAGAGTTTTCCACATGTTTGCTGGTTCATTTGTTGAGAATTGATTCTTTAGCTTTTCAGAGTAGTTCCTTTTTGCTGCTCTGATCTCCCTTGTTAATATATTTCTGGCCTGATTGTACAGCATTCTATCACCTTTTCTGTAGGCTTCCTCTTTGGAATGATGTAACTGCATGAGTTTGGCTGTGAACCAAGGTTTATTGTTACTGTATATTTTCAAGTTCCTGGTTGGTACACATAGGTCTTCACAGAAGCTGACATATGATGTTACAATATCTGTGAGTTCATCTAGATCTGCAGAGGTGTCTTTAAAAATATTCCAGTCTGTGCAGTCAAAGCAAGCCTGTAGCTTTAACTTTGCTTCCTCAGTCCAAGTCCTCACTGATTTAATTATTGGTTTTGTGGCTTTAAATCTTTGTTTGTAAGCAGGTACAAGGTGAATCATGCAATGATCAGAATGGCCCACAGCTGCTCTTGGTAAAGCCCTGTATGCATTTTTTACAGCTGTATAACAATGGTCTAAGATATTATTGCCTCTGGTGGGACAATTTACATGTTGAAAGTATTTTGGTAGCTCATCTCTTAAGTTTGCCTTGTTAAAATCTCCCAAAATAATGGCCAGTGAATCAGGATATTTGGCTTCAGCCTCCATAATCTGATCAGCTAGGGTTTTTAGTGCCTTTTGTACAGATGCTTGGGGAGGGATGTAAATTGTAGAAATTAAGAAGGAATGAATCTCACGAGGAGAATAAAAGGGTTTGCAATTAATAATTAAAGACTCCAAGTTTTCATCACAGAACTTTTGTATAATGGTGATGTCTTGAGACCAGCTGTTGTTGATATATATACATAAGCCTCCTCCCCTTTTTTTTCCTGATAATTCTGCATTCCGATCACCCCGAAAAATTTGAAAGCCCGGTAAATGCATACTGTTATCATCAATTTCCTCGTTTAGCCAGGTTTCAGTAAAGCATAGGGCAGATGCGTTGTGAAAATCAGAATAGCATCTATTTAAGAGCAGTATTTCATCCATCTTGTTGGCAAGTGAACGTAAATTAGTAAGAAAGATAGAAGGGAGTGGTTGTTTTTTAATTCCCTTGTTCCTTAGTCTATTTAAAATTCCCGCCCTACCATGCCTCAATTGTAAACCTACTGAAAGAATGGATAATACTTAAAAATGCTAGAATATTAACACTTGAAGGCTATGACCTTCAATCCGGATGGCACAAGTTTCTGATGACAGACATAGATAAAATACCAACATATTTCAGATCACACTACATCCGAAAAACCTTAATTAACACCTGGCACTTCATTAAAAAAAACCACTACCTCTGCATCCCAAAATGGATTTCACCAACAGAAGCCATTATATACCCGAATGCATTAACCCCTGATAAAATTATAACATACGACCAACTACTAAACGAAAATAATGAGCTAATTCCTAAGCAAAAACTCATGGAAAAAGGTATTAAAGTAGATTGGTTACACTACCTACAAATAAAATCAAAATATAATGAAGATAAGAACAAATCAGACTTCCAAAAAAATAACCCCCTCGATAAAATAATTTTTGGTCCACAAAAAAAGCAAATATCAAATATATACAATATCCTCCTTCAACACGATACTGTTGAAGAAATAGTTAAAGGATCTATGATAGCGTGGTCACAAAACTTTGGGTACACAATTTATTTAAACGAATGGGGAAAAATTTGGACTGCTAACTATAAACTAACGATGGCAACCTCATATAAGGAAAACCATTATAAAATGTTCTACAGATGGCACTTGCCACCTGCTAGACTTGCAAAAATGTATCCAAATCTATCACCATTATGTTGGAAATGCAGAGAAAAACCAGGTACATATTACCACATCTGGTGGACATGTGAAACCACCCAAAAATATTGGGGAAAAATTAAAACTATACTAGAACAAATTACCTCTCAGACTATCCATGCGAAACCCGAACTATTTCTACTAGGAATCACAAGACAAAATTTTAGTAAAGAAAACAGATATATTATAATCCATATTATTACAGCCGCACGGATTTTATATGCACAATTTTGGAAGCAAGAAAAAACCCCAACTACTCTATCACTCTTGATTAAAATAATGGAATGCGCAGAAATGTCCAAACTAACAATGGAACTGCAAAACAAGGATGAGACAGATTTCTACAAAGCTTGGGATAAATGGTACCTCTGGTTAAAAAAAAAGGAATTATCTAAAAATTACCCATCAAGAAAAATATCCAACAAAAACAACTTGAAAAAATAGCAATTTACATCACAAATCATAACATCAAACTGAAACAACAAACTGTAAACCGATCGACACGAACTCCAACTTTACAAAGAAAATAAACCCCTAAATGAATTATATATATTGGCACTAAAAACTACATTCAAAACATATCGATAAAGCCTTAGGGTAAAACACACCAACTACGAGCTCAAACTACAGGCCGCAAATCATGAAAGACCCAGCTCTAACGCTGGTTTTCGCTTCTCTATCCCCCCCTCCTTCTTCTCCCTATCCTCCTTCCTTCTATATCTACTTCCCTCCCTTCACAACCCCCTTCTCCCACTCCCCAATTACTACATAAGTAGAGTGTAAAAAATGTACAATATGCATATCTCTTTTGTCTTTCTGTATTTAGTTTTTATTGTATATATTTAATAAATTTATTTAAAAAAAATAAATAAAAAAAAATTCCCGCCCTTTTACCTCTTTGTCTCTGCCGGCTGCGTATGTTTTTGGTGATCCATGGTTGCCGGGAAATGGCTTCCTCCTGTGCTAAAATCTCCTCCGCGTTTGTAAAGACAGGTGGGGTTGAAGTTGCAGATAGCTGCTCCTTAAAGAAATGTTCTTTAATTCTTAGCAGATGGTCTCTTGAGTAGGAAATCCGTTGAGAATTGCAGGGAATAGTAGAAAATGAAAAAACTGTTTGAGAGCATTTCACCGAGGCAGCCTTTGTCGGCGCCATCTTGGAAGATAATAATAATAATGATGATGATGATGATGATGATGATGATAATTTATTAGATTTGTATGCCGCCCCTCTCCGAGGACTTGGAGTATACCTGGCACTGGAAGAGAGACAGAGAAATGTCTTTGAGTTAAGGGTTTGGACATGATTTTTAAGATTATTATGGACCAAATAAACATTGACTAGTCCCTTGACGTGATGATTGACAAGCAAAAAGACACAAATTTCAAGCATGTGCTGTGAGCAGATACAGTCTTGTGAAAAAAGGTATTTCAGTGTATTGCAATACAGAGATATGAGTTTCATTTCAACAATATTGATATAACAGATTTTATGCAATACTTACATTTTGTAGTACATTGTGTGATTGAAAAAACCCATAAATGAACATTTCACATTTGGGTAAAATAAGCACATTTGTAGATTTACCACTACCTCAAAGACCTCAAGTTAAAAATGCACAGATCAGATGCAATTGATTAGAACATTATTAGAAAGGATCTTGAAAGAACCTGCCTTATTGAAACCTCAGATATTTAGTTTGATTTGCTCTTTGTTGTTGAAGTGTGAGGTATTATTGTGTCTAGATTAAAAGAGCTCTCATAATCTTAAAAAAAAAAAGATTATATGCACCTATGAGTCTGAGAAAGGGATTTAAAAAGATTGCCAAACAATTGTACATCAATCATTCCACTGTCAAGAATATGATTAAGAGGTGAAAAAGATTTCAAACAAGTGCCAACTTACCCAGGGCAGGCCATCCCAGCAAGTTCACAAGATGCCTAAAAGATTCCCTAAGACCCCCCCAGAATTTTACCATGTAATCTGTAGGTAACTCTCACTACTATTGGTGTCAAAGTGCATGAGACTTCCATTAGAAAGAGACTGTACAAATTAGATCTACAAGAGAGGCGTGCCAGGAGAAAACCATTGCATACTGAAAGTATTTGAGGGCAACACTAAAGTTTGTTCACAAACACCTAGGCAAAGATTGGGGCTTCTGGAACATGTGAACATGCAAGATAAAGAATTGAGATATTTGGTCACAATATCAGAAGACATGCAAAAAGCCAAAGCCATCATTTTACCAGAAGAAACTGATTTTAATTATAAAGCAGGTGGTGGCAAAGTTATGGTATGGAATGCTTTGGTGTCCATCATAGAATCTATTGTTCATTATGCCAGAGGGTGTTTGAGGATAATGTAAGATCATCTGTCAAAAGCTTAACTAAAAATGTGCCTTGCAACATGACAATGGTAATTACCATTCCAGTAAATCTACCAAAGAACAGCTGGGGAAAAAAAAGAAGGGAAATGGAATGGTCAAGTTAAAGCCTAGGTCTAAATCCCATCAAGATTCTGTGAAGTGATTTGAAACAACTTGTGCGTGCAAGAAATCCTTCCCAATATTGCACAATTGAAAAAAAAATCTGCATAAATGAGAGAGGAAAAACTTACTGCTATTGACCTATTCAATGTCAGAAACTGGTAGGCAGTTATAAGAAATTTCTACTTGAAGTTGCTTCTGCCAGAGGGGTTAATAATCAAATATTTAAGGTGGACTTATTTTTTCTATGGAAGGCAATGGCATATTTTTTTAAACTGTAGGTTTTTGTTCAGTTACATCATTTTTGTATTTATGTTGATGTGTCTACATTAGTTAAAGAAAAAAAGGTTTAACATAGGTATATTCGTTCACATGACTATAAAAGACTAGCAAAAACAATTATGTTTGGAGTGGGTGAGAAAAATAAAAGCAAGAGGAGACAGCAAGTAAAGTAGAAGGACAGAGCCAAGATGACCACTGGGATGTCTTTTGAAGAGTTTATTAGTAGGGAGAGATTAAAATGGTAAAATAGTGAATCTGTGGCCCAAATTAATCAGAGTTAAGATTCAGCCTGATAGACCAGTGATGGCAAACCTATGGCACGGGTACCACAGGTAGCCCACAGGGCCATATCTGCTGGCACACAAGCCATTGCCCTGCTCAGCTCCAACATGCATGTGCATGCTGCCCAGTTGATTTTCGGATCACACGGAGGCTATGGGAGGGCGTTTTTGGCTTGCAGAGGGCCTCCAGGGGAATGGGGGAGGGCATTTTTCCCTCTCCAGGCTCCAGGGAAGCCTCTAGAGCAGTGATGGCGAACCTATGGCACGGGTGCTATAGGTGGCACACGAAGCCATATCTGCTGGCACGCAAGCTGTTGCCCTAGCTCAGCTCCATGCACGTGTGTGCCGGTCAGCTGATTTTTGGCTTGCACAGAGGCTCTGTGAGGGTGTTTTTGGCTTACAGGGAGCGGGATGGGGGAGGATGTTTTTACCCTCCCCCGGCTCCAGGGAAGACTTTGGAGCCTGGGGAGGGCAAAACACGAGCCTACTGGGCCCATCAGAAGTTGGGAAACAGGCCGTTTCTGGCCTCCAGAGGGCCTCTATGGGGCAGGGGAAGCTGTTTTCACCCTCTACAGGCATTGAATTATGGGTGTGGGCACTCGCACAAGTGCGATAGCATGCACATATGCTCTTTTGGCACTCAAGGGAAAAAAGGTTCGCCAACACTGCTCTAGAGCCTGGGGAGGGTGAAAAACAGGTCTACTGGGCACACCAGAAGTTCGGAAGCAGGGCATTTCTAGCCTCCAGAGGGCCTCCAGGGGGAGGGAGAGGCCATTTTCACCCACACCAGATATTGAATTATGGGTGTGGGCACTCACGCATGCGCGATAGCGTGCATACACACACTTTTGGCACCCATGGGAAAAAAGGTTCGCCATCATTGTGATAGACTGTGTAGGACAGGCAGGGAGAAATCTAATCACCAGATTGCAAGAACACGATCTGTCAGACAAGGAGACCTGAATTCATTGGTAGTTTCACATTGCAACGAACAAGGACAATTTTACAGCTACTAAAATTGTTGGCCAAGCAGGTACAAAAAGAGCCAGGCAAATGATTGAAGCCTGGAAAATGGGCCACTTGACAGTCAACAGGAGAGTTGATTTATCACCAGCTTAACAGGCATTAGGAGCCAAGAACTTGGCAGCACAAGGAAGAAACATGCAATGATCTAATAGTTGGCCATCAGCATCCCAATCAACAACTAAAAAGCTGCTCACAGCCAGGCATCACAATAATACTACACATAGAATAGCCCAAAGCACATGTTCTGATAAAGAGATGTTCCCTGTTGATTGGCTCCAACATGAGTCCGACAGCTCGAAAGAGTAAACCTCTGGTCCCAGTGACCAACCCAGGTTGAATCAACTGGATAATAATAATAATAATAATAATAATAATAATAATAATAATAATAATAATTTATTAGATTTGTATGCCGCCCCTCTCCGGAGACTTGGAGCGGATAATACCCAACTGTGCTGTTTTGAACTTGCTAGATGAGGCAGTCCTAGCTTGACTTCAAACTTGAATGTTAGTCCAAACTCATTTTCTTGTCAGAGTTTCATGGGACTAATTTCTCTTTCTCCTAATTAAGAGTATTTTTTCTGTAATGAGACTATATATTCAATTTAGCATTTACAAAAGGGCTGACAAAAATCTATTGTAGTTTAATAAATAATATGAATGAATAATGACTTTAATGTTCAAGTTTTATTTGGTTTTAGATTAATTTGAATTTGATTTTTTTCCCTTTGAATAAGATTTTAATCAGCATTTATAACTGCAGTTGTTTGTACATTTAGCTGGGGAAAAAGCTGCAATGGGTCTTAAAGAATTAATGAATATTTTAATCTATTTACTATTTTGAAAATAATAAAGCCCAAGCTGGGAATAAGCATGCTTTTGATTACCATGCTTGTCTCATTTTAATATAATTAATATCTAAATGTGGGGACATAATTACTGATTATTACTGCAAAAAAATAATTTTGCTTTCATTCTACTGGTAAATGTATCCGTATTAACAGATAGCTAGTATTTTGTGGTTTTTAGTTGTTTTTTTTATGCTTTCCTCTTAAGTTACACTAAGAGTTTTAATAATTTTTACGAACCAAAATATTTTTAGGAGAAAGGAGAATATGTTGTAGGCATAAACAAGAGTTCTTCTGGTTTCCATCTATTAGCATACTTTATAATTATTCAGCTTATTCATTATGGAAGGTCTTAAGCATAAAACGTATCAGGAAAGACTTAATGAACTCAATCTGTATAGTCTGGAGGACAGAAGGAAAAGGGGGAACATGATTGAAACATTTAAATATGTCAGAGGGTTAAATAAGGTTCAGGAGGGAAGTGTTTTTGATAGGAAAGTGAACACAAGAACAAGGAGACACAATCTGAAGTTAGTTGGGGGAAAGATCAGAAGCAACATGAGAAAATATTATTTTACTGAAAGAGTAGTAAATCCTTGAAACAAACTTTCAGCAGACGTGGTAGATAAATCCACAGTAACTGAATTTAAACATGCCTGGGATAAACATATATCCATCCTAAGATAAAATACAGAAAATAGTATAAGGGCAGACTAGATGGATCATGAGGTCTTTTTCTGCCGTCAGTCTTCTATGTGTCTATGAAATATCATTGCTTAGAACCGTTTCTGGGCTATACAATGGCATAGAAATACAAGCAATAAATGAATTGATGACTCTTTCAATTGAAGAATGAATGGAGGTTTTAAAATGGGATGGCTATCCCATTTGCAATATACAATTAGCAATTGAAACTGGCATGTGCTGTGCTTTTTGCATATTGCGTGATGCATTAATTCATGATGGTACATATTTTAGTAGATTTTGGACAGAATACTTGCCCAGAAAGTAGAAAGTGAATTTCATCTAGTGTTGCAATTTGAACTTGTGTGTGCAACAGACTCTTTGTACCTAGCATCATTGGTTTCAGTTGGATGTTGGAGTCAAAGTCTGATCTCTGTAGTCATAAAGGTATAGGTTACCCTTGCAAATATATGCTAGTGGTTCCTGTCTCTAGAGGGTGGTGCTCACCTCCATTTGAAAAACGAAGAGCCAGAGCTGTCCAAAAATGCCTCTATGGTCATGTGGCCAGCATGACTAAATGCCAGAGGCATATGAAATGCTGTTATCTTCCCACCAAAGTATTTTTTGCTTGCATTTTTTGCATGCTTTTGAACTGCTAGATTGGCAGAAGCTGGGACAAGTAATGGGAGCTCACTCTGTTATAGGGATTTGAATTGCCGACCTTTCTGATCGACAAGCTCAGTGTCTTAGCCAATGAGCCACCACATCCTTTGGGTAGTCATGAGGAACTCTCAAATAAGTATCTAGAGAGGAACATGTGGCAAGTTAAGTGAAAAGTCAGCCTGGCTACAGACCTCAACAGGCATAAATATGTTGGAGTCAAAGTCTGATCTCTGGGTAGTCATGTAGTCGTAAAGGTATAGGTTCCCCTTGCACGAATCCCAGCGACCGGTTAGGTCCCACAGAGTGGGTCTTCTCCGGGTCCCGTCGACTAAACAATGTCATTTGGTGGGACCCAGAAGAAGAGCCTTCTCTGTGGTGGCCCCGATCCTCTGGAACCAGCTCCCCCCAGATATCAGAGTTGCCCCCACCCTCCTTGCCTTTCGCAAGCTCCTTAAAACCCACCTCTGTCGTCAGGCATGGGGGAATTGAAATTTTTTCTCCCCTTCCCCCTAGGCTTATAGAATTTATACATGGTATGCTTGTTTGCATGATTGGTCTCTTAAATTGGGGTTTTTTAGACTACTTTTTAATATTAGATTTGTTACATTGTTTTCTTTATTGTTGTTAGCTGCCCCGAGTCTTCGGAGAGGGGCGACATACAAATCTAATAAATAAATAAATAAATAAATGAATAAATAAATAAATAAATAAATAAATAAATAAATAAATAGGCGATTACTGTAGTTCATAGATTATTAATTGTTTAGAATATACAATTGGCATTGATCAGTGTATTATGCATGGAGGAAACTAGAAAGCTTGTCACCTACTAGTGAGCCAGATGCTTAAAACAAATGACTGCCTGTCCAAGCTTCGCATCAGGTCAGGTTCCAACATACTTGTGGTACTGATTCGTAAAATAATTCAATAGGAACCTCTTTCAGGAAGTGAGACAAATTATGATAGGGAAAATATATGCTAAACAGTTATAGAATTAATACTGCTGAATAGTGGCATGGGTGAATAGTGCTCATTTCCATTTATCTTTTGAGCAAAGTGTTCTGAAAAAATACAAGTCTTTTTCCTTGACCCCATTTAGAAGACATATAGTGGCTGACTACACCATGTTGTTTCTGTTTGGGGAGATTTTTTTTAAAATGTAAAAGGCATTATTTTGGCCAAGAAAAGAAGGTTGCCATTTTTGTAGTACTTGTATTTTTCTAGCATTGACCTTGGCTGATCTCAAAACTTGAGTAGAGTCAGATGCGTTTTATATTGAAATGGGAGAGTATTGAGAAAAATAAGGATAATTAATAGACTAGATTGGAAGCCAAAGCTCAGAAGAAAAAGTTGGCCATTTGTTTACTTTTTATTTAAATTTTGCATTTATTTATCTGAGCATGCATAAAGTTAATTCAGTACAACACTGGTGAGATATAGGTAGTTGGCAAATGTTGCCCAAAACATATAGAGACATATTTATGAAATCACCAATCATTAAACTTGACTGAGGAATACTTTATGTTTTAACAGAGTTATGTATACGGTATGTATACAGTCTATGCATATGTATATAACTGTATGCATATATAGTCCATCCTCAAAGAAGGACTTGCAGAAGACAATTCCTAGTGTCAAGCTGAATATACTCCTTTTTTGTATTTCTTATAATTCCTTTCTTCTTCCTGTCTTTGAATTAATGTCTTCTGCCCTTGGCCTGATTACTTTGAAAATGAAATATGTTTAGAATGAGTTATTTCTGTTCCTTTTTGAAAAACAAGCTGATATGTTTTGGAATTTCTTTATCTTTCCTGATGTCTGATCATAAAAGCTTCTTTGCATACCAATAATGTTGTCCCCAAGTTGTCAAGAAAAAGTATTGCTTCATAGCCTTTTATAAATCACATGGTAATTTGGCAAGATTAGAATCATATCCAATTTTGGAAACAGGAAGTAAATGCTGGTTTTCAGCAAAGTTTCAACAGACATCATGGAAGTCTGCCAGGGTTTGTAAATGGGGCCCAATTGCCAGACTCCCAAAGTGAAGTCACATAACTGCAGGGTGGGACAATGGTCAGAATTTTAAATCCAGGTTGTAAGTACTCCCCCAGGTAGAACTTTAGAACTTCGAACCTATTTGAAGTCAAGGACTACCTGTAGTCTATTAAAGAGGGTAACCGTATGCTTTGATAAAATGAAATTTCAATGTGATCATATGGCTGCTATCATAATTTTTATATATTCTGAGTAAAATAATAGATGAAAATTATACTCAAATGAAACAGGTATTCTACTCTACATACATACACACACACACACACACACACAGAGAGAGAGTAAGATCCTTTACTTCTGCCTGGAAGTTTGTCATAGTGAGTGTTTTATATTTAATGTAACATTTTGAAATATTTAATTATAGAAAACAATTAACAGATTTTAAGATACTAGATAGGGTACCATATTTTTGCCTTTGAGATTTATTTCCACTGTGCATTGATTATTATTATTTTTCCAAGCAGTGTTTTGGATCCATTTCTTTTCAGCATCCATGGTTTCTATAAAAAAAAAAACTTTCAAGAAGAAATGACTAAAATGTTAGACTTTTTTAAAAATGTGATACAGTTTTGTAAATTGAAATGGTTTATCTTTTTTTCATTTTTCTTCTCCGTAGTGGGAGTGAATTTGTTTTACTTCTGTATAATCATCTATTTATATGGTGATCTGGCAATCTATGCAGCTGCTGTCCCAGTTTCTCTCATGCAAGTGACTTGGTAGGTGTGCATTTGATAACAATATTGTGGATGTGTTCATTTTCTAAAAAAGCTAAAAAGTGATGTAGTTATTTCATATTGATGGTTTTCACTTTGTATTGATGCTTCAATTTCTATCCCAGTGTTCAAGTCAGTTTCAGACTTTACAAAACTTAAAAGTGCCACAATGTACTTAAAAGCCATTGTCAAAAATAATCATGAATCCAACTCACAATGATCAGCAGGAAAGGAGAAGGCAATGGATATGCCATTTGGAGACTGGAAGGTTGAGGACAGATCAATCCACATGGTTGCTACGAGTTGATAACACGCAAATCAAACTAATCACAAATTTTAGTGCCTGGATATATTTCTTTACAGCTCAAATTGTTTTCTCCGATAGGCCCCAAGCTATTTAGGACTTGGAAAGTGAAAAGCAGTACAGTACTTGAATTCCTGGAAAACATTTGTCAATATATGCAAATATTCAAGGCAAGCTAAATGTACCAGTTAGCAATCCAAATGTGGCATGAATTACATCTTCTGAATGCTGTCTACGGAAGCCCTCAGAGAATACATTACAATGATAAGAAGTAACTGCAGAATGGAAAACCGTTGCCATAACCGACTAGCTAAGGCAGTGGTTCTCAACCTTTCTAATGTCACGTCCCCTTAATACAGTTCCTCAGGTTGTGATGACCCCCAACCATAGGTATAGCGCCAATTCTCCCAACAGAACTTTAAGCTGATTGGCAGGAAGGTCAGAGGGATACCTCCACTGTAAACACCTGATTGGTCGGATTGTAAAAATATGTTCCAAGCAGTGAAGGGGCTTCCAAAATTTTTACAACCACATTGTGGGCCTGACATGCATTTTCTTTCAAAATCTTTCAGTGCAAATTGGGTGCTCTGGGGTGGAGCTCCATTTTTTTACCCCACTTTGCCCCCCCCCCCCGGTCCCAAGGCGCCAGAATAGAAGCTTTAGTTCCTAACACCATGGGAAATTTGTCTTTTCCCATGGTCTTAGGCGACCCCTGTGAAACGATCGTTTGACCCCCAAAGCATAGTTCCCTCTAAGCTGAGCAGTGAGCAATCGCTCACTTAAAAAATCATCATCAACTCAGAGTTTTCCAAACCTGCCCAGAAGCCAAGAGGGAAAGAGTGAGAGGGAAGGAGAGAGAGAGGAAGAGAGGAAGAGAGAGAAACAGATAGAAAAAAGAGAGGAAGGAAAAGAGAAAGAAAAAGAATGGGAGTAAGGAAGAGAGAAAGAAAATCAAAATCTAGTTTGAAACTAGCTCAACTATTTAAGTGGCATTTTGATATTGATAGAGTTGCCCTATTATGAGCTCACTGTTATAGACACACAGTATTTATTTATTTATTTATTTATTTATTTATTTATTTATTTATTTATTTATTTATTTATTTATTTATTTATTTATTTATTTATTTATTTATTTATTTATTTATTTATTTATTTATTTATTTATTTATTTATTTATTTATTTATTTATTTATTTATTTATTTATTTATTTATTTATTTATTTATTTATTTATTACTTCTGTGCCGCTCAGTCCCGAAGGGACTGCCGCTCAGACACTATACTTTTCCGCCCACCCCCCAAAAAAATTAGAGGGAACACTGCCCCAAAGGGGTCCCGACCCCCAGGTTGAGAACCACTGAGCTAAGGAATAGTTGGCATTTGTCCTACTAGCTAAATTAAATTCCATCATCTGCTGCTTAAAAAGCTGTTATTACTTGATCTGTTACTGTGATTTCTTGGGCATACTTGTATGATAGAATGTATATTTATGAATAAGGGTCTCTTCCCATATTCAGATGAGTATTAATATTCTGCTTTGTTTTTTTCTTTTTTTGTCAGTACTGTGACTGGCAATCATTCATGCAGTATGGAAGATGGGGCAAAGTATAATGACACAGACAAGTGCTGGGGGCCAATCAGGAGGATTGATGCTTACAGGATTTATCTGGTAGGTGTCACTAACCATAGGCACAGTATGAATTTTACTTTGTTCTTAAACAAAATAACATTTTGAAAAATAATGATTGATTTAAATTTTAAGGGTATAATCTGCTGCTGTTTTCAGCCTCTTTCCCTTCCTTTTTTTTCTCCTGGAAGTTTGTTAACTTTATACCTTTCAGTAGGTCAGCCTGGTACTGTATTGTAGTCCCTTGAGATACACATAGATGGTGGAAAATTAATGATACTTTTCAGTGGAAATTACCTCAGCCTCAACTCATATTTATCAGGCTGTCTACACACTGCACTTCAGGCACGGTATCCTGTTGAGTGTTAGCTTTGGCTAATTGTAGTGCTTCCTTCCTATTTTTCCTCTTATAAGGCAATTTCCTCTTATAAGGTAGCTCTTCTTTTCTAGGCCAGAAATATTTACAATAATAATGAACTGATGAAAGCTTGAAAAGGATTGTCAGACCACCTTGGAAAAGCAACTTAATGCTGGAAAAGCAACTGAATTGTATTAATATTGCTGCTTTTATTTTATTTATTGATTTATTTATTTTGTCCAATACATAATACACATTGAAGAGAATAGATATGTAATAATATAAATAAAGAAAAGAATAGAAGAAAAGATATAAAAGTATAGGTGAACATATTTGAAAGGAAGAAAAGATAAATGAGATAAGGAGAGACAATTGGACAGGGGATGGAAGGCACACTGGTGCACTTATGCACGCCCCTTACTGACCTCTAAGGAACCTGCAGAGGTCAATCGTGGATAGTCTAAGGGAAAAATGTTGGGGGTTAGGGGTTGACACTACTGAGTCAGGTAATGAGTTCCACGCTTCGACAACTCGGTTGCTGAAGTCATATTTTTTACAGTCAAGTTTGGAGCAGTTAATATTAAGTTTGAATCTGTTGCGTGCTCTTGTGTTGTTGCGATTGAAGCTGAAGTAGTCATTGACAGGTAGAACGTTGCAGCATATGATCTTGTGGGCAATACTTAGATCGTGTTTTAGGCGACGTAGTTCTAAGCTTGCATTCAAGAAATATTAGATGCTTTATATACTTCAGCAGTTAAAGTCAGACTGCTCATTGTATGTTGGCATTTTATAAATGAGTGTGATTTTTAGCAAAAATGTTCACTGGTCTTGCTTTACCAATATTTCAGTATATATTAAAATGACCAAAGCAAGCATATGTAAATTTTCAGTTTGGGATCCATTTCATTTTATTCTAGACTTGTAATATACCAGTTGAAGCTGCATATGAAAAATACACAGAGGTGTTTAAAAGACAACCGAGTCCAAGAATTTATTTCAGTATTTGAACTAATTTCATTCTTTCTATGGAGACATCAATTATCTATCTTGATTTTAAGAAGTATAATTTATTATTTTTATTATTTTTATTATTTATTAGATTTGTATGCCGCCCCTCTCCGAAGACTCGGGGCGGCTAACAACAATATAAAAAGACAATGTAAACAAATCTAATATTAAAAACAATCTAAAAAACCCAATTTAAAGAACCACTCATACATACAAACATACCATGTATAAATTATATAAGCCTAGGGGGAAGGGAAATTTCAATTCCCCCATGCCTGACGACAGAGGTGGGTTTTAAGGAGCTTGCAAAAGGCAAGGAGGGTGGGGGCAACTCTGATATCTGGGGGGAGCTGGTTCCAGAGGGTCGGGGCCACCACAGAGAAGGCTCTTCTCCTGGGTCCCGCCAAACGACATTGCTTAGTCGACAGGACCCAGAGAAGGCCAACTCTGTGGGACCTAACCAGTTGCTGGGATTCGTGTGGCAGAAGGTGGTCCCGGAGATAATCTGGTCCGATGCCATGAAGGGCTTTATAAGTCATAACCAACACTTTGAATTGTGACCGGAAATTGATCGGCAACCAATGCAGACTGCGGAGTGTTGGTGTAAATTTAAGATGTTAAAAGAGATATTTTTTTGCTGTTGTAGTTAATCAGGTGCCAGACTGAGGAGTTTGCATGTCTACTGCAGTGTATCCAGAGATTACCCACTTCATAGGTCTATTGTAATGTTTGCCATGAATTTACTTTGACATTCGGTTGTTAGTTGGTAACAATCAAGCGTTAAACATAATAATTAGGGAAAAGAGTGATTAAAACAAAAATGTTTTTTAAAAGTTTATCGGATTTTTATTGCTAAATCATGGCAATGGCAGATGGTAAGTAAATCATGCAGATGGCAAAGAAGGAACAAACCTGAAGCAATAAATATAGTTTTCCTTCAGGGTGCTCTGTGCATCCTAAACTTTGTTCCTGCATTCCTGACTAGATTATTACTATGAACAGCACGCTTCGGGAGGATGGGTGACACACAGTAATAATGCTGAAACAGGAAGAAAGTCTTGGTAATATTAAGAAATGCCATAGCCTGGTTAATTATTTAAAGGAAGTATTGTTTTATTAAATTGTGTCTAGGCCTGTTTCTCCAGAAACTTCATACCTCTGAAGGTTTCTTTTGTACTGAGTTTCAGTAACAATTTGATCCAGCAAAAGGCGTGCAGGCATTAATTATGGCCTGTATCTCTGAGATATTGCACCTATAATTCATAAGGTAATATTTTAAACCAGGGATGGAATAAAATGTGTCTTTATGGAAACAGTAGGTTGAGTATTCTGTGAAAGCAATAATAGCCTATAATAATACACTTCTGTAATGCTGTCTTTCCTTGGCTTTGTGGTGCACATGGCATCTTTGATGTTGCAGCTTTAACAGTATGTAAAAACTGGTAGTGGAATCAATGAACCTTCTGTGCTGAATTGCTGACCGACTCTAAACTATTAGGAAGAATGATTGGGTCGACTATTTCAGAATCATTGCTCATGGTTTGCAGTGCACTCATACTTTGAAATGAAGTGTTTAAAATTAAACAACCTGATTCCCAAAGTTGCATGTGATCTCTTTCCCTTATGGGTTTCAGAGCTTTGTATGACCACTGCAGCAGTAACTAGCAATATGATTTATTGCTGTTCGAAAGTAGAAAACATATAAATTGTAATATAAGGTTAATCTCATATTTTTAAAATCTTACAAGCCTCCCCCCAAGCACAGGTAAAAAAAAATAGCATAAGTTTGTTCCCATGTGTTACAGCCTTCCCACGGTTTTTTTTATTTACTTCATTATCCCATATCAGTGATTTTCAACCTTTTTTGAGCCACGGCACATTTTTTACATTTACAAAATCCTGGGGCACACCACCAACCAACATGACACAAAATGACACCCTTAGACACTCTCCTCTCTTTTTCCATCCCTGTCTCCTCCCCCCCTTGTGTGTGTGTGTGTGCGTGCGTGCGTGCGCACATTCTTGAACCCTTTCCAAAAACAGGTGAGGACTGGGGGGTTTTTCTCTCTTATTTTTTGGGTGCTTTTTTATCATATGCTTTAAATCAAGAGTCACTTCTCTCTCTCTTTTGTTTCTCTCTCTTTCCTCTCATTCTCTGTCTCAATCATTTTCTCATTTCTATTTTTTTCCTCCCCATTTTGCTCATTTCTCTGTCTCTCTCTCCCTTCTTCTCCTTTTCTCTCTTTCTCTCTCTCTTGCTTTCTTTCTCTCTCTTTCTCTCTCTCTTGCTTTCTTTCTCTCTCTCTCTCTCAGCAAAAAAGTTGCGAGACCGAAACCTGAGCTTCCTTCTTCGCGGCACACCTGACCATGTCTCACGGCACACTAGTGCACCACGGCACACTGGTTGAAAACCACTGTCCTATATAACGTGGCCTTTGATTTATTAAAGAAGGAGCAGCAGCAGCAGCAGTAATAGTTAAATAGAATCCTTGGCCACCCCTCAAACTTGTCCTTTCCCGGTTGAGATCACTAAATATTTTCCTCATTTTTCAGTTTTCCCGTTGACAGTTGTATGCATTCTTGTAAAAACAGTTTCCCTAATAGGTTCATTGGGAAGGAGAAAATAAAGCTTCCATTTGAGTCAACTATCATTTTCAGTAAATATGGTAAAGATTTCAGTGTGTCTGTGAGTTTGTTCTCAAACAATCCACTTTTGCCCCCCAGAAAGTTGAAGTTTGAATTTGTGCTTCCTATATTGTACTATTATTTTGCCAGTTTCTTATATTGTGTTATATTTAGAATCTCAGAATTGATATTTGTGCAGTATGGTAATTTATTATATGTACACGTGTGTATTAATTATGTGTGTGTAATTATGTATTACACACACAAGCACATGTATACTCTGTTTCTTCTAGGATTTCTGTTTCTTTGTACTCTTCTACCTCTCCTCTTGCTGTGTTAACTTTTTAATTTTACATTAGCTGTATCCTGAAGCTAGGAAAGGAGAAGAGAGAATGATGGGCATAAGGATATTATTTTGTAGTTTGATATGCAAAAGCTCCTCCAGAAATAGTCTGCGTTCCTATGCTTTGAATGAAGGCTGAGTGCCATGCACGTAGTGAAAATATTTAGACAGATTAAGCTGCTCTCTGATGAGTTTCCTTCCTGTGCAGCATCTTAATATTACGTTGTAGGCTCCAGCAACCTAAGCATAGCTCCACTGTCTGGTAGGCTTATGTTTAATCTCCCTTTTTTCACAAATTTCAGACTTGTCTCTCTTGTAAACTATTCCCTGGAAACTACCAAAATATAATCTTGATAAATAAATAAGTAATTAAATAAGAGTTGTTTAGAGGATAAATGATTAAACTGATTCCCTCACTCTCTAACATCATTTTGTAGGTTTTTAAAGAATAGAATAGAATTTTTTTTTGGCCAAGTGTGATTGCACACACAAGGAATTTGCCTTTGGTGCCTATGCTCTCAGTGTACATAGAAGAAAAGATACGTGTGTCAAGAATCATGAGGTACAACACTCAATGATTGTCATAGGGGTCAAATAAGCAATGAGGAAACAATCAATTTTAATAAAAATCTTAAGGATACAAGCAGCAAGTTACAGTCATACAGACCTAAGTGGGAGGAAAAGGATGATAGGAATGATGGGAAAAAACTAGTAGTAATTGTTGTGGTTAGCTCTGGCCCAGCTCCTGCCCCAAGGAATGTGGAGGTGGATGTGGGGAAAACATCCACATGCCATAGGTCTGTTTTGCTCCCGACAGAGTCTGCCAGCGAATTGTCCTCTGACGAAGGAAGTGTGGGTGACATGGAAGAGGGGGGGTTTGGCAGACAACTCAGGAGGAGATCAATCATTTTTATTTTCGCTGGATTCAGATCAGGAATGTATGACAGACCCACGCATGCGTAGAGTTATGCATAGGAGAGAACAACTTAAGAAATATTACAGGAGATAAGAGAGGCCACCTGTGTTTGGGTGGGGCTCCAGTAATTAGAGCTGCTGATAAAAATAGCAGTGTGCTGGCTTGGCGGTTGTGGAAGATTATCCAATCGTAGTTCATCAAGGTGAATTGTTGTTTCCTGATTGTATTCAAGACTGTGTTTGGATTCCTGGATTCCTGGACTTTGGATTATACTTCATCGTGAGTGTTTATCACTGTTTGGACAACAGTAGCTGTGACCCAATTTCACAGTTACTGAATTAATAATTGGACTTCGTTCTTGTATTGTATTTCAACTGTGCCTTGTTGCTACAAGAAATCCCTTTGAAGTTTAAAAGGGAGTTTTTTCTTCTCTTCTGTTGATAAAGAACATTTATTTGCCTTCTTTCATGTGTGTGTGTCTGCTTGGACTAATTAACCTGTAATTCAGGGCGGTTGGCACAAACCGGTAGAACAGTAATAGTAGTGCAGGCTTAGTAAATAGTTTGACAGTGTTGAGGGAATTATTTGTTTAGCAGAGCGATGGTGTTCAGGGAAAAACTGTTCTTGTGTCTTGTTGTCTTGGTATGCAGTGCTCTGTAGCGACTTTTTGAGGGTAGGAGTTGAAACAGTTTGTGTCCAGGATGTGAGGGGTCAGTAAATATTTTCACAACCTTCTTTTTGACTCGTGTAGTATCCATGTCCTCAATAGAAGGTAGATTGTCAGCAATTGTTTTTTTTCTGCAGTTCTGATTATCCTCTGAAGTCTGTGGGTTGCAGAACCAAACCTGACAGTCCTCTGTAGAATTGTATCAGCAGCTTCTTGGGCAGTTTGAGCTTCCTGAGTTGGCGCAGAAAGAACATTCTTTGTTGTGCTTTTTTGACGACGTTTTTGACATTACAGATGGGTTTTGAATCTGGGTTCACTCATGAAGTGTTATCACCCCTACCCCCCAATAACTGATATATTGGGTGGCATGAATTTATGGCAATGCAGATTTATTGGTTAAAGCAAATGATAAAGTTTGGCCATGTTTTCTGATTCTTATTTATTGTTTATTGGCATCACAGCATTCAGATTGCAAGTGGTTTTGGAATCACTTGCAACCTCTGGTTGAGTTAATTTTTCCCATTTTAGCTCAGAAAATAGTTTGAAGCCATATTAGAAATTAACTTGCAATGCTGGTTTGGAGGGCATATATTTTCCAAGTTTGGATGTGAACAGTTTGTTATATAGAAGGAGCAATTAATTGACATGAAGTCAAGAGAAAGGTTGAGGGAGTTTATAGCTTTCTTGAATAATAACAGACCACAGCCTGGCATTATGCCTGAAAATCTCAGTATTATTTATAAGCTGTCATAAATATTTTTCTTAGTCCAGAGTGATGAGGCAATTATGCCGCATACATTATTTAAGAATGGATAGTTCTCTTTGCTACTATACATTCTTGAATAAGGTCTTTGCTTTGTTCTGCACCAGTTCTACATGTGGATTATGAATTAACGAATTAGCATCCCATCCAGCCTCTTTATTCTTAATCTTATTATATCAAGCTCTTTGGCAGGGGCTAAAAGTGAAGATTTTTTCCCCCAAGGAATAGTTTCACAAAGTTCTCATTAGCAAGATTTATTGAAATGGATGGGATGCGGTTAAAAGAACTGCAACAACCAAACCTATTATTTATTTAAATCCAATATGTTCATGTCCATATTAGAACCAAGACATTCTCCTTTTGTTTTCTAACAGGTGTTTTGGAATCTGTTGAGAAGGCAGGTTCTTCACTGATAATGGAGAGGATTGCCCCTCGTTTTTACATAATGGCTTTCTAAATATTTATCAAAGTAGAATCCACCTTCACAAATTACAGCTTTGCTGTTACCTTTGTGACATAGATCTTTGTCTTGGCTGTTAAGTTAGAATTTAATCCAGAACAAATAGCAAATGGATACAACATAAGGATCACAAACAATTCTTTTGATATCTGTCTGTCCAAATTGCTTTAGTTTTCACTCTACTGTGTAACTATTTTTCAAGCACAGGGAAATATTTAATGTTTTTCAGACAGGAGAACAAAATAGTGATTCGATATGGAATGTTGCAAAATATGTTCTCTCCAATCTGGCTTGGCCTGTTTGAGACATTTTATTACATCTGTTCTGTCAGAGCTTGGGATGAAATGTTTGAGTTAATTAGCATGAGGGCTGTATTCAGGCATATAGTTTCAGAGATGCTGCAGTGTTACAGGGAGCCCAGCAGGTGCAGGCTGAGCAAAGAGAGACAGGCAGATGGTTTGATGGACATTTTCCCAGTTGGAAACATACTAGTGCAGTGAGTAAAATTAGGGTAGCAAGTACTTAAATTTTCTTTAGGAAGAGGGAATGCTACCCCAGGCTGACACTGATTAGAATCACAAACAGGTATACCTCTTCCGATTCGACAGAATGATGATTCTGATTTGAGATAAATAATGCTTCACTTCTTATTTTGCTAGTTTTAGCTATTTTACTTAGCTGTCGTTGTTCAAGCCCCCAAAATAATTTCCAGTATTTAGATACAGGCTCTAAACAGGCTCGTTATGGTATTTTCCCCGCATGAGTACACACCCTTTCAATTTTCATAGTATGGTCTGGCATTATGCACTGAAAAATTGCGATTAAAGAATGGAAAGGATGTTATTTACATTTGATCCAATATCAAGTAAATGGTCTTAGTTTTTTGTAGGCTAACATTTCCTAAATACTTTAAATATGAATCCTTAACCAAGCAATTTTTTAATGTGTATTGTTCCTGCACTCAGCTATAAGTTTGTGACAATTGAATGCAGATAGTTTAACAATAGAACAATTGTGATTGAACAATTGTGTGGATTGGAATGAAGTAATGGAAAGTTTTTACTGTCTAATATATCCTTGCCATATATTTTGGGATTTAGAAAGGAGATAGTTAACAGAATGGTCATGGTCTAGCTCCATATATTTTTATAGGATTTGTAGTTGTTGAAATACTGTCCTTCAGTCTAGGTTATCATCTGATTTTGAGATCAAATTAGTTTTGTTATCCTGATGGAACATTTTTGTCAGAGACACAGGGATACATTTTTAATGCAATACTGTACTTTATTACATTGCCTTCAAGACTTAGGTTGCAGTTTAATATTATTATGAACCTTGGTAGTAGATACCGTAGTAGGAGCATGTTGGCATGCTAATTATTGGTATTTCTCTGTTATTTATGATTTAAGAGAGATTATGAAAATCCTATATATTGTCTGGAGGTGTGAATAGGTTCTGTAATCTGGGACTAAAATTCTGATAATATGAAGAATGGTTATGTAATTTAGAGTATTCATAGAACCATCCCATTCTTTGGAATCCCAAGGGCAATAAAGGAGAAACAACCTCCTTTAGTACTTATGGTTGGTGTGCCATGTATACCGATTCCTTGACTTTGAAGACTGTAGCCAAAGTGAGTTTTGCTGTTGCCCTTAAAAAGAATTATAAACTACAGGTAAAACAAGATAGTAGAGCTTGCTGTCTAATATTGGCATGAAAAGAATTCTGGTGTCTATTAGTTTGCTACTGGATTGCATTCAAAATTTGGCAGTAACATGCAAGATCCTAAACAATTTTGGATGAGGATATCTACGTGATTATTATTACTGTTATTATTGTTGTTACTGTTTTTAAGTCCAATACAAAATACTGAGTTTTACCTATAAAGTACCAAATTCCTTCAAGTAGAATCAGTTTGGTGTGTGCATACTTGTATGGAAGGAAGGCTTAGGTCTTTGTTAATTCACATCAGAGCTGTGTGAGCCCAAATAAAGTTCTTTTCCACAGCAGCTCCCATGCTTTGAAATATGCTGCCTCTGGACTTATGCTTGCAGCCTTCTTGCCGGTATTAGGGTCTTTTCTGACTTTTTAATTAAACGATGCATTAAAAATGGAAAGAAAAAAAGCATAATAAGAAACACCATTTTACAGAATATGCACGTTACTGTGGATAGATAGACAGACAGACAGACAGACAGACAGACAGACAGACAGACAGACAGACAGACAGACAGACAGACAGACAGAAAGACAAGACATACCCTTGCTGGGATTTGAACCTGTAGTGTGACGCTACAGGTTCAAATCCCCTGCCTTGCATGGAGCAAGCTACAGGTTCAAATCTCAGTAAGGGTATGTCTGTCTGATGAGACCATAACAAGGTGGAAATAGATCTGTAGCAGGCTCCCTTCCTTTTCAATTATCAGCAAAAATATGTAACCATGTTAATTATAGTTTGTCCACTATAAAACAATTTATCTGCCTTGGAATGGCCCCTGCATGGGGCCGAGAGGCAAAGGGAAAGCAAAGTTGCTTCCTCCCATATTTGGGAATAACACACACACACACACACACACACACACACAATTTTTTTGTCCAAAAACATTTATATTAGCAGAGGTAATAGGTTTTGGGAGAATGTTTGTTAATATTCTTTGTTTGTTTGTTAATATATCTAAAAAGGAAACAAAGTGTACGTAAACAGTTCTTATCTTAAGAAATCTTCAAGCACTTTTGCTATATTAACATTTAGCAAGTTAGCTTTTAGCTTCTCACACTTTAAAATTGTATTGGCACACAAGCAAGAAAAAAAAACCTCCAAAAAACCCACAATATTCTTATGTTGTACTATTTTGGGATTAATTACCAGAGGTTATGGTACTATATATCAACTGATTCCAACATGATCTAGAAAAAGCTTGATTAATGTACTTTTAAAAGGATGTGATATAATTTATGAATTATTTTGTTTTTAACTTTTTGATGAAACATCAAAAATAGATTTGAAGGGAATTTAGACTAAAAATAGTCCAAGCTGATTTATCTCAGGTCCTTTAAAGTTCTTAAATAAAATATTTGGTTTTGGTTTTGTGACTATTACTCTTTATTAGTTTAGTAAATTTATTCTGGTGGATCTGCTGCTTGGGTAACAGTCCATCCTCCATACTAACCTATCCAGGCTTCGTGCTCTTGGGAGCCCAAAACATGATACCATGGTCTTTCAAGACTGAAGAATGCCAATGCAAAAATTCTGATGATGCTGTGTTTTATAAATACAAATAACTATTCTCCTAACCTAGCCCACCACATTCCACTCCACTCTCCACTCCATTTCCCCTTCTCCTTCTCCTTTCCAATTCTAATTCTATTATATTCTATATTCTACTCTCCGCTCTGTTCCGCTCTGCTCCACTCCACTCCACTCCACTCCACTCCACTCCACTCCACTCTACTCTACTCTACTCTACTCTATACTCTGTGTTTTGTATTCTATTTGTTTGATAAAGCCAAAGCTATCTATTTTCCCGATGCTTCATCCTGCATTGCAAACCAAGTATAAACTTCGGAATTAGCTCCTGAGGTCAGATTTTAAGGTGGAATTCAGTTGGATTGGAATGAGAAAAATAGACTTTGGTGATATGGCTCTGAAGTGGATACTGAACTTGCCATGTACTGCAAAAGTTGAGATGGTTGGAAGGTGGGTTTTAGGAGGGAAGCGATCCTATTGGATTGTATTGGTTTGTCTGAACTTACCGATAAATAGTAACAAAGAGAATATTTGTTGAGAATATTCTTTGCACAGACAGCTGTGTTTGAACTTCACAAGTGGCCCAATTGTATTTACCATATTTTCAGTGTATAAGACACACCTTTTTCCTCCCTAAAAGATGCTGATAATTTGGGTGCATCTTATACTCTGAATGTAGATTCTTTTCCAGCCCTAACTAGCTGCTAACGATCTTCCCAGCTCTTTCCTTGCAGGCTCTTTCATTGTTTCTCTCTGCGAATAAAGTTTTCCAAGCCCTAAGTCTTTGCAATTTTTTTTCATTACTCTAACTTGCTATAAGTTTCTTTTCAGCCCTAACCAGGTGCTAATGATGTTCCCAGCTTTTACTGACTTGCAAGCTCTTTCATTGTTACTCTCTGCCAAGAATGTATTCCCAACCTTATCTTTGTATGGGCGGTGGGGGGGTTTAATTGCTTTACTTACTCCAGATGTTTCTTTCCAGCCCCAACCAGGTGCTATGAATGTACTTAAGCTCTTTCATTGTTATTCTCTGGGAAGAATGTTTTCCAAGCCCTAAATCTTTGCAGCCCCCCCCCCCAAATTGGTCTAACTTGCTTCAAATGTTTCTTTCCAGACCTAACCAGGTGCTAATGATGTTCCCAGCTCTTACCAGCTTACAAACTCTTTCATTGTTACTCTCTCAGAATATATATATTTTTAAAGCCCTTAACTGGGAGATAAAATAATATGCTGAAGCTGACCAGATTAAGGATGCTAGCCAGATGAATACATGATAAGCAGATTCTTTTCCCTATTTTCTTCCCCCAAAACTAAGGTGCGTCTTATATTCTGATGCGTCTTATACTTTGAAAAATACGGTATTAGTTTGTTTCCTTGGTTGCTTCTCAATTTATATTGCTCTGCATGGCTAGGATTTTGGATTGTGGTTTATTTTCATTTAAAGCATGGTCTGAGGGTCATTATAGATCAAATTGTTTTGGAATAGTCCTGATAGATTTGTTATAAATTTTACCTTTCCAATCTCACAGCCAGAACATTTATGCAAGGCAAAAAAAAATATTATGCATAGCAGTTAAAAACTATATAGTTTGATTTATTACTTACGGACCATGAAAACTCTAGGGATATAGCCAAACTATGGCAACTGGTCATATCAATTGAAGGCTTACTGATGCAAAACCATGGTGTATTAGATTCAGAGATTTATTCTTTTTAAAATTTGGCAATTTAAGAATATGTTAGGATTTGTCAGAAGAAACTATCATTTTATAAAGTATTCAGTTTTCTGGAGAATGTCCTTTGGAACGAATATAAAAGTCTTGATTGGGGCTGTATATTTTCTTTACGCTTGGTAGCAGATTTCCATATAAGCATCACTGCTAAAGCTTCAACTGAAGAAATGTTTGTGTTTCTTTTTTTGATAACTTAGGACTAGAGGGAACAGAGCCATAGTAGAAGCAGTGTAATTGTATGTAGGAAGAAAATTCACAGTTTGCGGAGAGGGGCGGCATACAAATCTAATAATAATCTAATAAATAAAATTCACAGTTGAGTAATATATTAAGAACAACAAAAGTGAAGGGGATGTTGAGTTATCTATCTCCATGGGGAAAGGATCCTCTCTGCTGTCCTTTCAAAATAACACAGCACACAGTCATTAATGTCTAATATATTTTGCTGCTGAATTGATAACAGAAGTGAATACACCCCTAAGTGATAATGTCCAAATGTGGCCAAAAGTGTCAATATTTTGTGTGGCCAACATTATTTTCCAGCACTGCCTTAAGCCTCTTGTGCATAGAGTTGACCAGAGCTCCTCCATGACAATATCATGGAGCTGGTGGATGTTAGAGACCTTGCGTTAGAGACCTTGCGTACCTCCACCTTCCATTTTAGGAGGTCCCACAGATGCTCAATAGGGTTTATTGAGTTTGGTCTCTCTGTATCGAATTCCTATAGTGTTCTTGCGGATTTAAATAGTAAGGATGTTGGAGATATTAGCAAGGTCCCTCAGGCAGAGAATGAGGGGATGTTCAAAGGGGAAGTTGTCGTAAATGTCACCAAACCATCAAGTACAGTTAGTAGAAATAAAAAGAGGACACATTTTCTTGTGGGTGATTCGACCGTTAGAGGTGTTGATTTGGGACAGAACAAGGATGTGGTTAAGGTGCTGAGGTGTCTCCCAGGGGCCACTGCCAGCAGGGACAGGAGACGGATTACAAACATTGTTAAGACTGTGAGTAAAGGTAATAACGTTGATGTGGTGGTGCATCTTGGCACAAATGATTTGTCCCAGAGAAATGTTAATGTAGTAAAAAGAGATTTTCAATGTCTAAGTGTGGAGCTGGGTAAAATAACTGATTCAGTGACTTTCTCAGAGGTGTTACCGGTTTGTGGCCAAGAGGATAAAACAACGTGTATCAGAGAGTTTAATGTGTGGTTAAGGCAGTGGTGTAAAGCTGAAGGTTTTGGCTATGTAAGTCATGATGTCAGTAGGTGGTCTAATAGGGAGTTGTTTAAGAGGGATGGTTTGCATCCATCATACAGAGGTACCCAGGTGCTCGGTGAGGAATTCAGAACTTTTTTGGACAGGCATTTAAACTAGGTAAAGGGGACAGAGATGTAACTGATGTGGGTGATTTCTGTCCCCGACCAATGAGGATAAAGCAGTTTTTGGAAGCTTATGAAAAGGGAGCTGCAAATAATATAGATGTAGTTGTTGATGATAAGGGGCAAACTAATAACAAAAATAATGTTCTTCGGGTAATGTGCACAAATGCTCGAAGCTTGAGCAACAAGCTCTGTGAATTAATGGCCATAATAACTAGAGATAATTTGGACCTGGTTGCCATAACTGAGACATGGTTTAAGGATTCTAATGAATGGGAAATATCCATACCAGGATATACACTGTATAGGAAGGATAGAATAGAGAGAAGGGGAGGTGGAGTAGCCATTTATATTAAAGAAAGTCTAAAAACAACACTAATTCAAAATACGTGTCAAGATCTAGAGACTCTCTGGATTTGCATGCAAAATAAAGAAGGTTCTGTCATTAGAATTGGGGTGATCTATAGGCCTCCAGGGCAATCCGAGGAATATGACAACAAGATGGTGGATGAAATTACCCAAATGGCAGTAAAGGGAGATATTGTGGTTATGGGTGATTTCAACATGCCTGATGTTGACTGGAATATCCCCAGTGCCCTTACATGCAAAAGTAAGAATATAGTAGAGGCCTTTACAGGAGCAGCTCTGGCACAGCTGGTTAAGACACCAACTAGAGGGGAGAATATTCTAGATTTAGTTTTTACGAATGGGAATTGGGTTTCAGATGTCAAGGTGGGAGAAAATTTAGGTTGCAGTGACCATCTATGTTTGTGGTTTGATGTAAAAACTCATTGTGAGCAATCCTATAATGCAGGGGTCGACAAAGTTGTTCAGAATCTAGGAGCCAGCCAAAAAATTTAGGAGCCAGAATTTTTTTTAAGCAAACTTGGTTTTTTGCCGAGTCTCCACCTGACATCGCTTTCACCCCCTCCCCCCCGGCGCAGGCCTGGCTCCGCCGAGCCGGCTCTGCTGTACTCCCGTCGGGATCCGAGGGGAGACCGTTAGTCAGAAACCGAAACAGAGAAGAAGGAAAGGGAGACCGGGCCGGGGACGCGGGTGAGGGGGGGAGGGGGGAGGAGGGGTTACTGGTCGGAAGTCACCGCGCACGCGGCCGGAGGAGGAATGAACAAAACCTCACGCCGGGAGGGGAGGGGCTTCCGCTTCTCTCCGAAGGCGGGTGAGCGGCCAAGATCGGAGCGTCTGTGTGCGGTGGGGGGGAGTGAAGGGGTTCGAGTAGGAGGCGGAATGGAGGCAAGGGGGGGAGGGAGAGACGCACGCAAGCGCAGGGGACGCTGGGAAAGCAGCTCGCTCCGAGGTTGATGGGCGGAGCTACGGAAGCCAAGATGTACCATTTCTGGGCGTAAACACAAGGCGGGAAAAATATACTGTATACCAGTGATTTTCAACCTTTTTTGAGCCGCGGCACACTTTTTATATTTACAAAATCCTGGGGCACACCACCAACCAAAATGACACAAATCTAATAAATAAATAAATAAATAAATAAATAAATAAATAATAAATAAATAAATAAATACATACATACATACATACATACATACATACATAAATAACCCCCTCATATATACAATCCCATGTAACATCCCCTTATAAATACAGTCAATCATCAATCATCCCTCCTGAAATTTATACCACTGTCTCATTTATGGGTACTTCTCCTGTCTTTCCCCCTTTTCTCTCTCATGTTTCTCATTTCTCTCTCTTCCTCCCTTTTTCCCTCATTCCTTCTCCCTCTCACTTCTCCTCTTTTTCCATCCCTGTCTCTCTCCCCCCCTTATGTGTGTGTATGTATACACACTCCAACCATTTCCAAAACCAGTTGAGGGCTGGGTTTTTTTTCTCTTTTATCCTTTTCAAAAACAGGTGTGGGCTGGGGGGGGGTTTCTTATTATTTGGATGCTTTTTACCATATGCTTCAAGAATCACCTCTCTCTCTCTCTCTTTTGTTTCTCTCTCCTCTCATTCTCTGCCTCAATCATTTTATCATTTCTCCTTTTTTCTCCCCTTTTTGTTCTCATTTCTCTCACTCTCCTTTCCTCTCCCTATCTGTCTTGCTTTCTCTCTCTCTTGCTATCTTTTTCTCTCTCTTGTTCTCTTATTTTCTCTCTCTCTCTCTTGTTCTTTCTCTCTCTCATGCTTTCTCTCTCTTGTTCTTTCTCTCTCTGTTGCTCTCTCTCTTATTTTCTCTCTCTCTCTCTTTCCTTTCTCTCATTCCCTCTTTCTCTCTATCCTTTCTATCTCTCACTCTTTCCTTCTCTCCCTCCCTTTCTCTCTCTTTCCATTCCCTCTTTCTCTCTATCCTTTCTATCTCTCACTCTCCTTCTCCCCCTCTCTTTCTCTCTCTTTCCTTTCTCTCATTCCCTTTCTCTCTATCCTTTCTATCTCTCACTTTTTCTTTCTCTCCCTCCCTTTCTCTCTCTTTCCTTTCTCTCATTCCATCTTTGTCTCCTGGGGCTGACTGCGCCTACCCTGCACCCCCCACCACGGAGGGAAAGCATTTGGCATCGGCACCGCCAAACCCCCCCCCCTCCACAAGCAGCAAAAGCCTCTGCGACTGAGCCGGAAGGCAAACGGTGCACCCCGCCGCTTAGGCTTTTGCTGCTCCTGGGGGGGGGAGGATTTTCTCCTCCCCGCCCCCCCGGCAGCCAAACGTCGCTGGTGCAGGAAAGCAGCGTGTTAAAAGGCGCGCTGCTTTCACGGAAAACAAACCCGGCTTTCCTGGCAACGGAGGATGACAAGCAGGAAGAAGCGGGGTGGAGCAACGCCAGGCTCAAGCAGGCAGCTTCCGCGCGTTTCTTTCAGCGGAAGAGGAGGAGAGGGAGCGGATCGGGTGGGCGGGGGCAGCGCCTTCTACTGCCGGCGCGCCCCCGCCCCCGCCCCCCCCCAGGCAGGCAGGGGAATGGGAACTGCGCGCCCATGGAAAAGGGCACGCAGGGGGGTATTTTGGGGTGTGCGGGTAGCGGCGGCGGGCAATAGCCGGGGGGCGGCTTCTGCAAGTGGGAGCTCCAGGGCTGAAGCCTCAGCCCTGGAGCTCCCACTTGCAGGAGCCACCTCGCGGCACACCGGTTGAAAAACACTGCTGTATACACATACAGTACAGCAGGCAACATTTTCTAGGCGCCAGACAACATTTTCTAGGCGCCACTGGCGACCAGGCGCCTGGGTTTGTCGAACCTTGCTATAATGCAACCAAAGTATTGGATTTCAGAAAAACAAATTTTAATGCAATGGGAGAATATTTAGATAATGAATTAAAGGGGAGGGATAAAATGGCAGGAGCGAGCATCCAGTGGACTGTATTAAAAAAGGCCATCTTAAAAGCCATTGGACTGTATGTAAGACGAATAACTAAAGGTAAAAGGAAGAAGAAACCGCTATGGTTTAGCAATGATGTAAGGGCTATAGTCAATGAAAAAAAGGCTGCCTATAGGAGGTATAAAGAGTCTGGAAGTATAGCTGATAGGGAGGTATATAAAATGAGACAGAAGGAGGCGAAACAGATAATATATGCTGCTAAAGCCTCAAAAGAGGAAGAAATTGCCAAATCTGTAAAGAAGGGGGATAAAACCTTCTTCAGATATATTAATGATAAGAAGAAGAAAAACTGCGGCATCACGAAGCTTAGTACCGGGAATAATACATGCATTAATGGGAATAAGGAGATCGCTGACCATTTCAATAGCTACTTCTGTTCATTTTTCTCAAAAGACACCTTACAAAATAATACTATAGAGGGATATAGCATTGCTTCCAGCTGTACGGATTCAGCTCCAGTGATCTTAGAAGCCGATGTCTTAGAAGAACTTGAACGATTAAAGATAAATAAGGCAATGGGTCCAGATGGCATCCACCCCAGAGTTCTTAAAGAACTCAGATCTGTCATTGCTACCCCCCTGACTGATTTGTTTAACCAATCCTTGTTAACAGGAGAAGTTCCTGAGGATTGGAGAATGGCCAGTGTTGTGCCTATTCACAAGAAGGGCAGTAGAGAAGAAGCTGGTAACTACAGGCCAGTTAGCTTGACATCAGTTGTAGTTAAAATGATGGAGACTCTACTCAAAAAGAGGATAAATCAGCATATAAAAAACAATAACTTATTAGACCCAAATCAGCATGGCTTTACTGAAGGCAAATCATGTCAGACTAATCTCATTGATTTCTTTGACTATGTCACAAAGGTGTTGGATGAAGGTGGTGCCGTGGATATTGCCTACCTGGACTTCAGCAAAGCCTTTGATACGGTTCCACATAAAGAGCTGATAGATAAATTAGTGAAGATTGGACTTAATCCCTGGATAGTTCAATGGATTTGCAGCTGGCTGAAGCGTAGACATCAGAGAGTTATTGTTAATGGCGAGTATTCTGAGCAGAGTCAGGTTACAAGCGGTGTGCCACAAGGATCTGTTCTGGGTCCTATTCTTTTTAATATATTTGTGAGTGACATAGGGGAAGGTTTGGTAGGGAAGGTTTGCCTATTTGCCGTTGACTCTAAAGTGTGCAATAGGGTTTATATTCCTGGAGGCGTCTGTAATATGGTAAATGATTTAGCTTTACTAGATAAATGGTCTAAGCAATGGAAACTGCAGTTTAATGTTTCCAAATGTAAAATAATGCACTTGGGGAAAAGGAATCCTCAATCTGAGTATTGTATTGGCAGTTCAGTGTTGGCAAATACTGAAAAAGAAAAGGATTTAGGGGTAGTGATTTCTGACAGTCTCAAAATGGGTGAACAGTGCAGTCAGGCGGTAGGGAAAGCAAGTAGGATGCTTGGCTGCATAGCTAGAGGTATAACAAGCAGGAAGAGGGAGATTATGATCCCACTATATAGAATGCTGGTGAGACCACATTTGGAATACTGTGTTCAGTTCTGGAGACCTCACCTACAAAAAGATATTGACAAAATTGAACGGGTCCAAAGACGGGCTACAAGAATGGTGGAAGGTCTTAAGCATAAAACGTATCAGGAAAGACTTAATAAACTCAATCTGTATAGTCTGGAGGACAGAAGGAAAAGGGGGGACATGATCGAAACATTTAAATATATTAAAGGGTTAAATAAGGTCCAGGAGGGAAGTGTTTTTAATAGGAAAGTGAACACAAGAACAAGGGGACACAATCTGAAGTTAGTTGGGGGAAAGATCAAAAGCAACATGAGAAAATATTATTTTACTGAAAGAGTAGTAGATCCTTGGAACAAACTTCCAGCAGATGTGGTAGATAAATCCACAGTAACTGAATTTAAACATGCCTGGGATAAACATATATCCATCCTAAGATAAAATACAGAAAATAGTATAAGGGCAGACTAGATGGACCATGAGGTCTTTTTCTGCCGTCAGACTTCTATGTTTCTATGTTTCTATGTTTCTATGTTTAAGTCTGGAGACGTGTTTGGCCAATCCATCACCTATACCCTCAGCTTCTTTAGCAAGGCAGTGGTCGTTTTGGAGTTGCGTTTGGGTTTTTTATCATGTTGGAAAACTGCCCTGTGGCCCAGTCTCCGAAGGGAGGGGCTCATGCCCCTTTGCTTCAGTATGTCACTTTTGTTGCCAGCAGTTTAGACATTAATGTGTGTTGCGTTATTTTGAGGGGACAGCACATTTACACTGTTATACAAGCTGTATACCCATTATTTTACATTGTAGTCAAATGTCATTTCTTCAGTGTTGTCATATGAAAAGATATAGTTTAATACAGTAGTACCTCTAGATACGAGTTTAATTCGTTCCAGAACGGAGCTCGTATGTCGATCAACTCGTATCTGGAACAAATGGCTTTAGACTTTGTTTTTCCCCGCTGAGATAACTAGAAGCAAGGATTCTTCCGCCACCTAGGGGAAGCTCAGCTTGAAACCCGAATTTGAGCTCGGGTGTCAAACAGAAATTTCGCTCCCGTCGTGGCTCGTAACTTGGAATACTCGCATGTGGAGCAGCTCGTATCTAGAGGTACTACTGTATTTACAAAAGGTTTGGGGGGGTATACTCACCTTTGTGACATACTGTACTCACATTTGTGACATACTGTATTTATATTTAGAACAGTAAAAATAAATTGATTCCTGGTATAGCACCATAAATAGTCTGGCAATAAACAAATCAAGTAATGGTCATCTTGGGAAATTGGCAGTCTTTCTCCCCCCACCCCCCTAATTTAATTGTAGAAAGTAACAGTGAAAGTGCAGTATATCTACATTCTAAACTGCAAGCTTGCTGTTCATTACCATTTTGTCCTATATGTGGTAGGATCCTGTGTCCTTGCATTAACTTTCTGAAAAGTTGCATCTTTTCAGTTTACTAGGAACAGCAACACGTGTTAGAAATCCATTTTTTTTCAACCTAAGGAATAGATTCATATGTATCAGTAATTCACACCTTCATTACGCTGTATTGACATTCCCATCCCTTAACTTTGAACAAGGAAAGCAGTTCTTATTGGTCATAAAACAATCAGGCTACGAAACAGGCTATGAAAAAGCTTTCTTTGTTCTTCAGTCAACTCCAATTCTTGGAGATTGCCTGGAAAAGGACCATGCAGGGTTTTTTAAGCAAGGTTTTGTCAGAGGTGGTTTGGCATTATCTCCTTCCTACTCACCCACCTGATTTTACACCTAAACCAAAACTATAATTCACAGTCTCCTTATTTATGTATTGATTGATTGATTGGACTTGTATGCCGCCCCTCTCCGTAGACTCGGGGCGGCTAACAACAATGATAAAAACAACATGTAACAATCCAATCCAATACTAAAATAACTATAGGTCATAACCAACACTTTGAATTGTGACCGGAAACTGATCGGCAACCAATGCAGACTGTGGAGTGTTGGTGTAACATGGGCATATTTGGGAAAGCCCATGATTGCTCTCGCAGCTGCATTCTGCACGATCTGAAGTTTTTGAACACTTTTCAAAGGTAGCCCCATGTAGAGAGCATTGCAGTAGTCGAACCTCGAGGTGATGAGGGCATGAGTGACTGTGAGCAGTGACTCCCGGTCTAGGTAGGGACGCAACTGGTGCACCAGGCGAACCTGGGCAAACGCCCCCCTCGCCACAGCCGAAAGATGTTTCTCTAATGTGAGCTGTGGATCGGGGAGGACGCCCAAGTTGCGGACCCTCTCTGAGGGGGTCAAAGACTCCCCCCCCAGGGTGATGGATGGACAGATGGAATTGTCCTTGGGAGGCAAAACCCACAGCCTTATCGAACTGCTTACAGATCTGTGCCCAGAAATGCACAGGTCGGAAACCTTGGATCTTGTCAAGTGAGTGCCCAGCATCTTGCACATTCTTACCAAAGCCTTTGAGTAGTGGCTGTCTTTTTGGCACAGGAATCTATGCCTGCCTTATGCTGCAGGATTACAGCCCCTAGGGTCCCTCAGTATTGGCCACACTGACTCAGACTGCTGTTTGGTGGGAGGGTGGGGGATGAGGTTCAGCATCATCTGAAAAGTCCCTCTCCCCCCCCCCACTTCATTTTTCGGTAGTTACAATTTGCTAAAATATTTAAACTAGCAGAATAAATAGCTGCTTAAAAGAATAAAAGGTAGAGAGATGGTGGAAAAGAGCAAAGGATCAATAAATAACAGAGGGAATGGGATAGTTTATACTGACTAGAGGAGCTTAGCCATAAATGAGACTAACTGCCTTGCTTGATCTCATTTTAAAATATTTTCCTTAGGGGACAATAAAATTAGTTCCTTGTTGTCGCTTGTCTTCTTTAGTCTGATGTGAATGTCTCTTTTGAATCAGTTGTTGTAAACCATCAGTAAATTAATGCATTCCAATTTATGAAGATTTGTCTATTCCAGCTCATTATATGTCTACGTCTTTGTCTGTCTGTCTGACTATGTATCTAACTTATTTAATAGTGTTAGATTTAATTGCTTCTTTTCAGCATGGTAATCACTTTCATTTTTATTGATTCAGCTTATGAGGTTATGAAACAGACATTGACTGTGCATCCAGCCTGTTGATAACAATTTCTAAAGAATCCATTTTTAATTTCCTCACTTCAGTTCCGGTACTCTGGCTCCTGATTTGCATTTTTATTTCCTATATTCTATCCCTTATTAGAGTCATGTTTTAAGATGGTATTTTTATACCATATTTTAGTTGCTTACATTATTTTTTCCCAGTTCCTTTGTTGCACTTGGCCTGTGGCTCATCCTAATAGGGCAGAGTTCCCCAGCCTTCTCAGCTTTGCAGACCAGCAGAGCAGGGGAGAGGGG
Source organism: Erythrolamprus reginae (assembly GCF_031021105.1). Classification (NCBI taxonomy): domain Eukaryota; kingdom Metazoa; phylum Chordata; class Lepidosauria; order Squamata; family Dipsadidae; genus Erythrolamprus; species Erythrolamprus reginae. Next base: position 152,907,563 of record NC_091951.1, on the reverse strand, counting down.
TTGGTTATTATTATTATTTATTATTATTTATTAGATTTGTATGCCGCCCCTCTCTGAAGACTCGGGGCTGGTTGCACATGTTGACACAATTCAAAGGGTTGGTTATGACCTATAAAGCCCCGCAGGGCGTAGGACCAGACTACCTCCGAGACCACCTTCTGCCGCATGAATCCCAGCGTCTGGTGAGGTCCCACAGAGTTGGCCTCCTTAGGATCCCATCGACCAAACAATGCTGGCTGGCGGGACCTAGGGGTAGAGCCTTCTCTGTGGGGGGCCCGGCCCTCTGGAATCAGCTCCCCCTGGAGATTCACACTGTCCCCACCCTCCTTGCCTTCCGAAAGAGTTTAAAAACTCATCTTTGCCACCAGGCCTGGGGGGTTTAGATCTTCCCCCCGGGCAATGAATGTTTTTTGGTATGATTGTCGAATGAATTGTGAATGATAGTCTTTTTTAAATCAGAACTTTAAGGATTGTTTTAAATGTATTATTAATTGGATTGTTTATTACTGTTTTCTGTTCATGCTGTGAGCCGCCCTGAGTCCTCAGAGAGGGGCGGCATACAAATCCAATTAAATCTAAAATCTAAATGTGTGGCGAGCGCATATGCCCATGCTCTCACAAGTGGGTATGCACACATACGCGCCTGCTCTCACCCACTATTTCCATGACCCGGGTCCGAAAGGCCCTCAAGTCCCAATAGTGGGCCCAGGGGTTTGGGATCCCTGTAATAGGGTGTAGATAATTGGCTTGATGTCATGCAGTATTGGGTTGCTATCAGTACGGATAAGGACAGCACAATGGTAGCGAAAGTTGTGCTGCGTGTGCAGCTTTTCTTCTCCCGCATGCATGTGTGCGTGTCCCAGCATGTTTTTACTTCTACACATGCGCAGGAAGCAAAATTTTGCAAGGGGATTTTTGCATGTGAGATTTCGGTGATTTTTTTGCTTCTGCACATGCACGAAAGAAAAACCCCCCACCAAAATCACACACACACACGCGTCCCCTCACAAGATTTTGCTTCCTGCACTTGCGCAGAAGGAAAAACACACTGGGACACGCACGTACGCAGGAGAATCTGCCCCTGATGTCATGCATCAGATGTTCATACTTCCGGCACATACATTTGTTGCCCTCTTCTTGCTGATACCTTCTCTTTTACCTATCCCACTAAAGACCACAAAATCTTATTGCTTTATCCATGGAATGTTATTTTAAAGAGTTCTGGTGATAAGGTTGTTACCAAGTTAAGATGAAAGAGATAAAGCCCAAGCTCACATTTTCAGAAGGTCTCTGACTATTGTTCCAGGTGACGGGTCCCCATTAGAAGAAGCGTTCCAAATGTATGATGCCCGTGTGTCTTCCCTCTTTGATTATGTATGTCAAAGAAATATAAGAATATTGTTATGCAGGGCATAAGAGCAGCAAGAGTTAATTGATTCTGTGAAATTAACAGTTGCGAACAGTACTAAAAAGCAGGCTGCGTTTTGTGCATTCAACCCGGGCACTGAATAAATCGGATGATAGTCTCTTGAGCCAGGAATCTACAAAACATAAGCCTAGATAATCCTGCTTGGATTTCAACACAGAGAACTTTCAGCCTCAGAATAGGGTGATTTCAGAAGCTTCTCCACTCTAGGGCTGGAAATCCACACTTCCTCACTCCATCTGTCCAGCTTGAGATTCCCAACTTCCTTTCAGTTTTCTCGCCTAACAGTCAGCACATTCACTTAATGTGCAAACAGCTATCCAAACATACAAGTAGCTTTCTCTAGCAAAGCAGTCACACTTTATAACCACATTGCCTAGTGACAGCAATTCTGGTCCCAGTTGTGGTTTGTGAGTTGAGGATTATCTTTTTGTTTGTTCCTTAGTGAGAGGCCGACTTATGTGTCTGAGAGAGTGGGAGAGGAAGGAATTAATTTTCTAAATGGGGTACTCTTATTTTACAGGCAATTAACTTTAATTATTAGTGATTGGGGTGGGTTTGCTCCTTGCTGTGTTCTTTTTTGGACTGTGGTTCCCTGCAAATATACAGAATACATGCACGTACAAGTATCATATGTCACACATTTTTAGAGAAGGTGGAAACATCCTGGATTGGTTTCTGCTGGTGTTGACAGCTTTAGATGAATCGTAAAGGGAACTTGGGCAGTGGCTCTGTTTTAAAGAGGGAGAGAGAGAGAGAGAGAGAGAATGATACAAAACATGGTACAAATCTATATCCAATTTCTTTATACTGATTTTTCTGGTTGGGAGATAATATACATATTGCACAATTAATAGTTATATCCACTTGAAATTATTAAGGATTTATTCTTAAATATCATGGATTGCTTAGTTCCTTGTATGGGTTGTTTTGCTTTGTTTTGTTAGACTTATTATTATTAGATTATTAGACATAACCTATTTGGGCTTTGTAATAGCGCCTATGATGAAACCCTCCTGAATAAAATGTTTAGGCATTGTTTTTCCAGCATCAAATACTTTCTCTTTTCCCTCTCAAATAAGGTTTATTCATTCATACTTACTGTTGTGATACATCAGTAAGCAATTGTTATTTGTACTCACATTAATCAAACATTCCTTTAAACCTTCAGCTTAATTTAAAGTGCATGGAGAACAAAATATTCTTTCTTAATACAGGAGAATGGAAAACAAAATTCATAATTCAGGTGCAATTATTTGTGACTATTCATTCTGGTAATGAACCTAATGGGAGAACCCTTTAGAAGGAAGAAGTATTTGAAGATATGATCTTATGCAAATTAATGGTGAAGTTTGCTTCAGAATTAATAACCAGGCAAAAGTAAGATAGATTTCCAATCTGAAAAAGAGGTTACCTCCAAAAAACCTTATAGAAATAAACCAGACAGCACTTTTTTTTCTCCAGTGAGGAAGACCATTGTGCCTTTAAGTAACAGTTGATGTGCTCAACTATAGGTTTCCAGTTCTCCAACTTTGTTGATGGCAATTTTTTGTCCTTTATGGAGCTGAAGCAAGTTGCAGATTTTGCTGGTTGATTTTAGTGTGTTCCAATTTGCTGAGAACACCTGTTCTTTAATTATCCACATCCCTTGTCTGTCTCTTTGTTTCACCTCTTTTTGATCTATGGGCTAATCTTTTTTTCCCCCCAGTGGGGATTGTATTAGTAGTCCAATCATGTTTTCTTGAGAAAATTGAATAGGGACCTGAATTGTAATTTCTATACACAGAAAGATAGCTATTCTCCTTTTGGCATTGATACAAACTTTATACTTACTTAGTGTGGCAATGAATCATGATCCTTTTTTAAATCTTCATTTTAATACAAAGTTTCAGGACACTTCTGATACATTTTTGTAGATCTAATATTTAAAAGCAAAGGCATTCTAAAATTTTACAAGCTGCATAGCTGCTCATATTATATCTTAAAATATTAATTTAGCTACCTTAGTTTTCACATTGTTAACTCAAAATGTTTAGTTTGTATAAATATACAATAAATATACAGGTAACCTTTACTTAATGTAACTGAATGAGTGGATGACCTTGGGGAATGAGAGTAGAGATGCTGTGCAAGAAGCAATCAGACAAGAGAAGTAGGAGCTCTCAGTGGCTTAACCCTCAGAGAAAGAAACTTAGGAAGCACCTGCCAAATGGATCAAACAATTAAAAGTGGTGGCGGGAAGTTTGTACTTTCAGACTTGCCAATTGATTTAATGTAGCCCTACAATAAGTAGAATTAGTTGTTCTAATTATGTGTCCTGTCTAGGAGTTACCTGAGAGGGTTGATACTTCAGTTGGGACTGGCAACTCCATCGCTAAATGACATTGTTCTTAAGAAAAATATCAAGTGACCATGGCCAACATATGACATCATTTCCACTTTGGTTGTTAAGCAAATCACCCATGGTCATTTAGTGTGATGTCACATGACTGCAACTTGTGACTTATTACTGGAAGTAAGCAATTTATCTTGTTGGAAGCCAGTTGTGAAGGACATAAATTTAAAGCCCTTCATGGCACTGGACCAGAATATCTCCGAGACCGCCTTCTGCTGCACGAATCCCAGCGACCGATTAGGTCCCACAGAGTGGGCCTTCTCTGGGTCCCGTCAACTAAACAATGTTGGTTGGCGGGCCCCACGGGAAGAGCCTTCTCTGTGGCGGCCCCGAATCTCTGGAACCAACTCCCCCCAGAGATTAGAACTGCCCCTACTCTCCCTGCCTTCCGTAAACTCCTTAAAACCCACCTTTGCTGTCAGGCATGGGGGAACTGAAACACCTCCCCCGGGCATGTACAATTTATGCATGGTATGTTTGTATGTGTGCTTGTTAGTAAATGGGGTTCTTTTTAAATTGTTTAAATATTTTAAATTTATTTGGATTTGTTACGATTTGTTATATTTTGCTGTGAGCCGCCCCGAGTCCGCGGAGAGGGGCGGCATACAAATCTAAATAATAAATAAACAAACAAACAAACAAACAAACAAATAAATGCTAATCGTATGACCCACAGGACACTTTGATAATTGTAAATCAAGTTAGTTTCAAAGTGCCTGAATTGCGGATCATGCAACCTCAGGATGCTTGTGATGGCCATACATTTGATGACCAATGATAAATCTTTTTCAACACTATTAAAAAAGTTTGAATAGTTGCTGAATGAGATAATTGGTAAGTGAGGACTACCTGTATTGTTTGGCCACTTCCTGGTTTCTCATTTTTGACTTTAGTTGTGGAGATCACTCATTGAGAGTTAAAGGTAGTTCTTGGCTTATGACCAATTGAGCCCAAAATTTATATTGCTAAGTTGAGAAATTTGCTAAGTGAGTTTTGCTCCATTTTATGACATTTCTTGTCACATTTGTTAAGTGAGTCGCTGCAGTTGTTAAATTAGTAACACCATTCTTAAGTGGATCTGGCTTCCCCGTTGACCTTGCTTGTCAAAAAGTTGCAAAAAGGTATCACATGATCTTGGGACACTGCAACCGTCATAAATACGTACCAGTGTGCAAGCATCTGAATGTAAATACAAATGATCATGGGGACTTCAGGAACTAAACTTCCTGATGGTTGCCAATCTATAAAATATCATATTTAAGTATTTTTAACAATTGCTTTGTAACTTCATTCTTGGTTCTGCACAAAAATGAATGACATCGAAAGAAAAGAATATTTTGGGAGCAAAAGGTAAATTTTCCCAGCAGATGTGAGATTAGATTAGTTTTGTAGTCTGTGAGATCAGAAATGCATTCCCTTGGAAAATATGCAACTAATTTTTAGGGTTAAAGGAATAGGTTGGCTAAGAAAGAAGATCATAGAAAGCCTTTTTTTGCACGTTTAAGAGTTGGACACATTGGACATTGGACACATCTTCAGACTTGGTATAACTGAGAGCAGATCTTATCTGCAGCAAAAAGATATCAGAATTCATGAATTTCATAATTGCTTTCTATTTTGAAAATGCTTGTGATATTAGCTACCTGTGTTGTTTATAGATTTGTCATGTTGTAGTGTTTATTATGGCTTGCTGAGTGTCCACCTGAAAGATAGACCAGTGAAAAATATGGTAAAAATGTTATTGTAACCTCTGCTTAATACTCTGTACTGTTTAATCCCTTCATTTCTTCATAAGGAGTTCAGAAATGAGTTCATAATATTGCGCTTGTTTATAACCTTAAAACATGTCCTGAAATCTTTGAAGAAAAGTTATTAAAGATGATTTACATGAAAATACATACATTTTTACAGCCACTGATCCACAAATCAGTACACATTTTGAACTCAGAATGTAGACTGCATTGCTGCTTATTCACCGTTCTAGTGTTATTGGAGACTAGGAAACTGTTGTTCACCTTACTAAACTTCAGACGTATCCCGCTACCACTAAATATTGTTTTCATCTGTTGCCTTATCTTGGGGAATTGAAATTCACCTTTCCCCCTTCATTCCAAGCAGAGTTGATTAAAGGGTTTTGTCAGAGGCACACAAGGACTGTTATAATCTTAAATCCAGAAAAAAGTGGGTCAATATTTCTGAGGAATTCACCTTTTGAATTATGAATAATAGCAGCCAAATGTGTGATATTAAACAATATTAATGTTATTTTATTATTAATTGCTGAACACAACGTATCATGCACGTTCTCAGCCAAATTATACAGGTTCTCAGCCAGCAGCTAAGTATACTCTGCATGCAGAAGTACTCATACTATTTGGACAGGGAGTCACTGCTCACAGTCACTCATGCCCTCATCACCTCGAGGTTCGACTGCTGCAACGCTCTCTACATGGGGCTACCTTTGAAAAGTGTTCGGAAACTTCAGATCATGCAGAACGCAGACGCGAGAGCCATCGTGGGGCTTCCAAGATTCGCCCATGTTTCCTCAACACTCCGTGGCTTGCATTGGCTGCCAATCAGTTTCCGGTCACAATTCAAAGTGTTGGTCATGACCTTTAAAGCCCTACATGGCTTTGGACCAGACTACCTCCGGAACCGCCTGCTACCGCACGAATCCCAGCGACCGATAAGGTCCCACAGAGTTGGCCTTCCCCGGGTCCCGTCGACTAAACAATGTCGTTTGGCGGGCCCCAGGGGAAGAGCCTTCTCTGTGACGGCCCCGGCCCTCTGGAACCAACTCTCCCCGGAGATTAGAATTGCCCCCACCCTCCCTGTCTTTCGTAAACTACTCAAGACTCATTTATACCGCCAGGCATGGGGGAGTTGAGATATTCCTTCCCCCTAGGCCATTACAAGTTATGCATGATATGTCTGTGTGTATGTTTGGTTTTGTAATAAGGGTTTTTAGTTGTTTTATTATTGGATTGTCACATGCTGTTTTTATCATTGTTGTTAGCCGCCCCGAGTCTACGGAGAGGGGGGGCATACAAATCCAATAAATTATTATTATATTATTATTAATTATACACGCCATCGATGAACATACCACAACCATTGCATTCACATTTATGCATAACTATACTAAACTGCCAGGATAATTCACTTGCCTTATTCCCTAGACACATTATAGAATTGCATCTTATCTTTTATTTGCAAAAGGACATTCTGGCAACAGAATAGATTGTATGCAGCAAATTATTCTTTTTGCAGCTTATTTGGCTATATTATTTAAATAGAAAACAGGTACAGAGTTAATCAGTACCCAATATTTTATTGGTATTTAATAAATTTTCAAGATTAGTTTTAAAATGAATTTTACATGTTTAGATAATCAATTTAGAATGTTAATATCATTAGTTCAAAGCTAAATAATAATAGTAAAAATTATGCCCATCTGGGCATTTTATACTTTGATAAACATCAAGTATAGAAAAATTTAAAAAGCAATGAATAAAGAATATATCCAAAGAATGAGAAAAATGCTAAAGACAAAATTGATGGAAACACCATCAAAGCTATCAATACCTGGGCCAAATTTGTGATATGACGCACACTTGCAATTATTAACTGGACACAAGCTGAACCGGACAATTTGGATTGAAAAACAAGAAAACTGATGGCTATTTGTTATGCATTATGTCCCTGAAGTGATAATGATAGATGATACCTGCTCTGCAGAAATAGAGGCAGAGGTTTACTTTAGGTCAAACAAACTGTGAAGTATGCATTTGGTTATGTAAAAGTCAGTAAGAAAGGAGACTGATGTAAGATAAAAATTGGAACTCACCAAATGTTCATGAAAAAAAAAATGAATACCCAAATAATACATGAACAAAATGCAGGCAAGGAAAAGCATTGCATGGTCAATTCCTTTAAAAGATGGAGGGGAAAGCGGAAAAGATGACATCTGGCAATAGCTTACAATTGGAAGAATTGAAAAAAGAAGGAAACTGAAGGCTTGATTTTGACTGCTCAAGAGCAAGCTATTTGAACTAATACGATCAAGGCCAGAACGGAAACAAAAATCATCAAACGATTCAAAGTGCAGATTGTGCAAACAAGAAGAAGAAACAGTAGATGATGTACACAGCTCATGTAAGAAGATTGCACAAATTGATTATGAAAAATTAACATGACCTAGTAATATAAATTAGTGGAAAATTACTGTTGGAAAAGGTAATTCAAATCGAGCAGGTTAAAATATTTTGGGACTTCCAAATACAAACCAACTAGTGTGACAATTTCAGGGATAGTAGAATAGAAGACAAAGAATTGGAGATCATCAAAAACCACAAAATTGAAAGATTATGGAATAAACTGGTTGTAGTCACAGTGGTTATCAATATACTGGATGATATATGAAAAGGCTTGGATGACACTTAGTAAGTCTGCAAATTGACAAAATTTCCATATATTAATTACGATCTTACCAGCTCTTACCTTGCAGGCTCTTTCATTGTTTCTGTCTGCAAAGAATGTTTTCCAAGCCCTAAGTCTTTGCAGGATTTTTTTCATTGCTCTAACTTGCTCCAAATAAGTTTCTTTCCAGCCCTAGCCAGGTGCTTACAATGTTCCCAGCTCTTATCGGCTTGCAAGCTCTTTCATTGTTACTCTCTGCGAAGAATGTTTTCCAAGCCAGTGATGGCGAACCTTTTTTCCTCGGGTGGTAAAAGAGCGTGGGCATGCCCTATCACACATGCGCCCACACCCATAATTCAATGCCTGGGGAGGGCGAAAGCAGCTTCCCCCATCTCCCGGAGGCCCTCTGGAGACCGAAAATGGCCTGTTTCCCAACTTCTGGTAGGCCCAATGGGCTTATGTTTCTCCCTTCCCAGGCTCCAAAGGCTTCCCTGGAGCCAGGGGAGGGTAAAAATGGCCACCCCCATCCCCCCGAGGATTTTTGGAAGCCAAAAACACTCTCCCAGAGCCTTGGTGCAAGCCAGAAACCAGCTGGCCGGCACACACATGCACATTGGAACTGAGCTAGGACAACGGCTCACGTGCCAGCAGATATGGCTCCGGATGGCACCTGTGGCACCGGTGCCATAGGTTCGCCATCACTGCCCTAAGTCTTCGCAGGGTTTTTTCCATTGCTCTACTTCCTCCGAATGTTTCTTTCCAGGTGTTAATGATGTTCTCAGCTCTTACTGGCTTGCAAGCTCTTTCATTGTTACTCTCTCTGAATAAAGTTTTTTTAAAGCCCTAACCAGGGGATAAATAATGTGCTGAAGCTGACCAGACTAAGGACGCTAGCCAGATAAATACCTGGAAGGCAGATTCTTTTCTCTATTTTCCTCCTCAAAAACTAATGTGCATCTTATACTCTGAAAAATACGGTACAAAAGGCCACACAACTTAAGATTTGCATATGTAGCACTCTCCTACATCACAACATACTAGGTTCTTGGGAAGAACTTGATGCTTATGAAGACTAACACCAGTTAAAGAATTAGTAGCTGTGATTTCATATTGTGTATATAATAATAGTTTGGAGCACTTATAAAATGTTTATAATATGCTTTAAGAGATATTTCTGAACATTTTGGAAGTCCCTTGAAAGGATATGTGGAAACAGGTTGTTGATAATCCCATAAAACCTGATTGATTCTTACAATATTTTATATGCATCAGTACTGTCAGTTTTTGAAAATATGGCTATGAGATGAGTTCCTGAACCAAATACTTAAAAGAAGTGAAATTTGAATTTCCCATCATTTTTTTCAACACCCTGGTTAACAAGGAGAGACATGACTGCACCTGGGATATTTCCAAATGAAAATGAAATGCATGCTCATGCACACATTCACTTTCTTCTATTCTACGTGACAAAACATGAATATTCAATAGGACAAATAAGAAGTTAGGAGTGATTTTCATTGAGTCAAGCAGAGTGAAAAGAAAGTTACTTTTAGACTTCAGTCCCAACTGGATTTGTCCACCTTTCTATCAATTAAAGCAAAAACCCATAATGAATTATTAATAATTTTAATCATGACAGCCTCTTTAAAGTCAGTAGTGAAATGTGCAAGGAATATTGGGCTGCTTTTGCATCTACATAAATGTGTATTCTGAACTTTTGTTTGCTATTTATCACTTTTTCTGATGATGTATTCTATGTGGCATATTTTTGTATTAAAGATGTATGTTTAATAAGCCACTTTAGAATAATTTTGAGTCTAACTAAAAATACCAAAATTTGTTACTTCCTAGGAGAAATTTGCAAAAAATATTAATAATGGATACTAGGTATAATCTGAGGTAGAGAAACTAATGTAGTACTATCAGCTGTAGCCAATGTGATGAAGCCTATTAGTATTATGTCTCTACCTTAATCAAAAAATAAGTAAATAGTTTACTAAGCAAATTTGTTCTTTTTTAAAGTGAATAATAATTGATAAAACTGTACTTTGGTGAACTCTTTATCAGGAAGTTGCTTTTTCTAATCTGCATTGTTTTTGTTAATTTATTTTTCTTCCAGGCGGTATTTATTCTTCTTTTGGGTCCTTTCACCTTTTTTAATGTACAGAAAACTAAATACCTTCAGATCATGACATCACTAATGAGGTGGTTAGGTAAGTGTACAAGTCACAAATATTTCCATATATGCCCTCTCTAGATTGGGTACAACAGAGAGGTACAGAAAGAGGGGGGGCGATAGAGAGGGAGAGTGGGAGAAAGAGTTACAGAGACAGAAGGGGGGGCATACATAAAAAGAAGGGGGGAGGGGTTTTGTGGTTCCATGTTCTCTGTCGTAATGATCTGCTGGGTAGGCTTGGCTAGGGGGTCATGTGACTGGGTAGGAGTGAGTGATGTTGAGTTGGTCACGCCCACCCGGGTTTTAGTGGCTCCCGGTGGTTTTTCTTTTCTGTGGGAAATGGTTCCAAATGGCTCTTTGAGTGTTTAAGTTTGCTGATCCCTGGTGTTCAATATTAATTGAATAGACTTTCGCTTGTCCAATAGGATTTCCCTTTATTCACCCATATGCATCCCACATGTTTTTGAATATCCCCAACTCTCTGGACTAGATTTGGCTAGCTTTGGGAAGATAGGAGGAAGAATACCGTTCTGTGTTGTTGTTACAAAAATGTATGTGATTGCTTCACTTATGTTGTAGTTGTGATGATGGCTTAATGGGTACACCATAGAAATTCTCATTTAATCAGGGCAGAATTCTTTAAAAACAGAGCGATTCATGATATGAAATTAAACAGTTTTGTTTCTGTAATTGAATGAAAGAGTAACAGTCACTACCAGGGCTGCAAAGAATTCAAAAGAAATATTTTGGCAAGCATAAAAACATGTGCTTTGCAAAATCTTTCTTATTATTAAAATACTAAAGCAGTAATATTTTACAAGGCTTGTGCGGCTGCTTCAAAAGGTAGTCCCAAGTGCCAACTATCTGCCTGAGACCAGCTATTAAGCAAAGGTTTAGTGGAAAAACCACTTAATCAGTCAGTCATGCCCTCCTTCCCTCCCTTGGGACATAATCATATTTTAGATTGTCATTCCCCCTCCCCAAAGAGAGATTTTAATGGGAATTATTAAACCCAGAATCAAAGAGATCAAGATGCTAATAATATCCCAATTATCTAAGGTTAACTCATTATTTGAATATATTAGCACCATCATAAAAGAGACTGCGCTACTGTTCATCCATTTTTTGGTTTATTTTTTTTTAATGCATCTTAAAATCCGTCATGAAATACACAAATCTAGTCTCAGATGTTTCATCCTGAGCACATATTTAACTCTTTAATGGAACACTCAAGAAAGATCACCAGCTGTTTGCAATTAAACCAAATGTTATCATACCAAATTTGATATAGTAATTGAAAAAAATATCTTATATATTTTGTATTACAAAATTGATATTTGTTGGGCATGACTGATCATAAAGAATTTGTCCTTTTGTTAGACTTAGCTTGAGTCTTACGGGATTGGGCGGCATAAAAGTCAAATAAATTAAATTAAATTAACTTGCAAAGACCATGCTAACAACTTATCTTTGATTTCCATAAATCTTTGATTTCTCTATACATATTGATTTTTTTTTCTAGATCAGGATTTTGAAACCTGCAAAACTTGCCAGTTTAAAATTTAAAAAAATTCCCAAGCTGATTCCCATCCAGGGATGCTACACAGTCTGTTCCTGTAACCCGAAGTTATTTTGGTTCTCAAGGAGATGGCTCTTTCGTCCCTTTTCCTGAAGATTCTTAGAATATAAAAGAAGGGTGCCCATCCTCAGAGCTGTTGAGATACGAGTAGGCAAGGTGTGGCTAAACTCAGCCCAGGACTTTTATTTCAGTGCCACAATACCATAGAAAAAAATGCCAGTCTCAAATATGCTTCAAATTGTTCTCAGGTTACCCACTATATTTCAGTGTTATAGTCAAACTGAACAATCAACAGAATTTCCTAATGACCTCTGGTACCTTGTATGGAGGGGGGAAATATAGAAAGATATCTGAAGAGTAGTAAATATTACTGCAGAAAGAATATCTGCGAGACCGCCTTCTGCCGCACGAATCCCAGCGACCGGTTAGGTCCCACAGAGTTGGTCTTCTGCGGGTCCCGTCGACTAAACAATGTCGTCTGGCGGGACCCAGGGGAAGAGCCTTCTCTGTGGCGGCTCCGACCCTCTGGAATCAACTCCCCCCAGAGATTAGGACTGCCCCCACCCTCCTTGCCTTTCGTAAACTCCTTAAAACCCACCTCTGTCGTCAGGCTTGGGGGAACCGAGACATCCCCCCCTTGCCTATGTAGTTTTGTGCATGATATGACTGTGTGTATGCATTTTTATCTATTGGGGTTTTTTCTTTTTAGACTTTTTAATGTAAAATTGTTATTTTAGATTTTAATTATTAAATTTGTTACCATGTATTGTTTTTATCACTGTTGTGAGCTGCCCCGAGTCTACGGAGAGGGGCGGCATACAAATATTATAATAATAATAATAATAATAATAATAATAATAATAATAATAATAACAACAACAACAACAACAATAATAATAATAATAATAATAATAATAATTGGACTTTTTCATCTTAAGGGTTAATTTCCTCCCTAAATTCCTATCATTCCCCACTACCAGCCAAACGTGGGGTGGTCATTTCTTTTTAATATAGCCAAATATTCTTATGAATCAATTCGCTTAATGCGCGCTTGTTGGAGTTGCCTGCTCCCATAGTCTCTGCCACCTCTTAGCTGCCTCCTGGCATCTTCTCTATTCACTGATTCTGCCCTTGGTTGCCTTCCTCCTGGATCACACAGTGACTCCTTTTGTCACTCAGTATTGCTATTTTAACTGCAATTAATCTGTAATGTGACACTTGTCACCTGTAGCTTACTTGTGGATGAGCAAGTTAAACAGTTACATATTATGAATCTGGGATGTGTAGAGTAGAGACAAGGCCCCTCAGTTTTGGCTGTATAGGTTACATAAACCATATGCTCAAAAAGAATGGGATTGCTAAGACTCCCAAGGGTTTGTGTACCTTGTGCTAGATCAACAGAAGAATTGGACATTCTGTTTGGCAGCAAAATGGTTGCCACACCATCAGTATCTTCTCTCCCAGGTGACAGAAGTTTTTTCAATAGAAAGTCTCCCAGAACAAAATGCATTGTATTGTGGATGTAGGAATTCATTAAAATCCAGTATTTTATGCAAGAACACAGGTAGAATTTAATAATCAGCATTTTAAGGACTGCTGAAATGATATAAGCTGATATGGTATAAAGTTCTCTATGATTACAACAGAAAAAATACAGTGGATAGTAGTTTAATACATGTGGTATAAAGTTATCCTTATGCAAAATCGACCCTAAAGATGTATTAACTAAAATAGTTGATTGTGTTTGATCCAGTTAGTTAATAAAGCTTCCCCATACTTTTCTCCTTTGTGTCAATTATATTCCAGACTCCAAAAAGTATTTTATATTACCAAATTAAATCAGTCTACTTCTGGTTTTTTGTATACCCCATGAAACTAGGAAGGTAAATTAGAGTTTTATTACTATTTTCTAAACACAGGAAGAATTAAAATGTACTCTTAAATAATTGAATGTAGAAGCCCAATGAAGAAATAAATCCAAGTCTTAAGGAAAAAAGTTCATTTCATCATTAAGAGGGAAAGCTGGCTTCATACATCATGTTGAACACAAAGATATTTGCTTAATTTTGCCATAGTATGAACTCATTTAAGGAATCACAATTTATGTTTTAGCATTCCATATAATCCTAACCATTTGATGTTTTCAATATTCATGGTTTAGTATACTGAGTGAACTCCATCATTATTCTTTATCATTATTTAACAATAAACCGAGTTCTCCAGCAAACTGACAATTTTAGAAATAGATTTGGGATTTGCAGCTGTTTCAGAACCAAGAGCACAAAATATAAACATTTATGGGTCATTCCGTGTAAAGTGGACCCATGGTCCCCACCTTACCATCTCAGATTTTGATGAAATTTGGCACATAGTTTCTTTATGATATAAAACTATGCTGTGCAAAATTTTAGTTCAAAAGACTAAAAATTGGGAGTTCTAGGAGATCTCAAATAAAGGGTTACAAAATGCTGAGTCAGTAAAAATGACATTTTGGGCCAACTTCCAAAAGCTGTAACCACCACAGTTTCAGTAGTATGTTGGAGATATTTGGAGAAACTGCACATCTTGGAAGGCTTTATAAACTGGCAAAACCCCATGTACCTAGTCCTCTTACTTTTTACATGGTTCAGGCTCAAACATTGCAAAAAAACCCTCAAAAATGAATTTACAGCAATCTTCAGGCTGCTGTAGTTTCAAAACTACTTGGCCTTTCAGGTTGATTTTTGGCAGGTGTACTAAGTACACAGCTGCAATGAGGACTTCCAATTTGCAGCACTTTCCT